>NC_056750.1:62747316-62804816 GCF_019279795.1 Protopterus annectens | reverse complement strand
TAGCTTCATCCACAACAGATGCTAAAGCAGTTCAATATGTGGATGATTCAACTTTAATCTGCTCAGCAGATACCTTACTAGACCTCCAAATAGTAGCCCAACAAGCTTTTAATGATATCAAGACATATCTAAGTAAATCACAACTAATCCTCAACCCCAAAAAGACACAGTTAATGCTATTTACCAGTAGCAAACAATTACCTACCATCCCTTCTTTCACCATTCTCTCAGCAAACAACACAGTCACCCAACCAGTTGAGCATGCAAAACTCCTCGGCGTGACTATCAACAACAAACTCAGATATGACCAATACATAGCCATCACTATAAGAAAGTTCACATCACACTTGGCTCACTGTACAGAAGCAAGCCATTCCTCACTGACAGTACCAGACTAGCCATATCCAGAACCTTCCTCCTCTCTATGCTCCTTTATGCTTTCCCCTCTTTAACAACTTAAAAAAATCAGACTTAACCAAACTGGAAACTTGCTACAACAAAATAGCCCACTTTGCAGCCAACCTTCCCCACTAAACCCACCATTGTATTGCTCTACATAAATTAAATTGGCTCAAGCTACCTAACCTTCTCCATCTCTACCAACTTAAACTCATAAGCAATATCATCTTCCATCCTGACAATTGCCCATCCCTCAAGGAACTTGTTCCCTACTCATGCCCATGAAGTCTAAGATCTGCAGAGAGAAACCTTCTCACAGTAAACAAAGCTAACAACACTCACAGTGAAGCCCTATTCTCAAATCAAATAGCCAAATTATGGAACTCTCTATCCAACACCCTCCAAAGCTCACCTTAAACTACCAATTTCAAACGGCTACTATTTGAACATCTGTCCAGGAACTGGCATTGCTCCTGCACCAAACCTGACTGACTAGATATCTGTAACCCTCTCAACACACTGTCTACTCCTTACCCCATTTTCTCCCTCTCTTCAGTGTTATTACTACTTAAAAATATATATATATATATAAAGAAAATCTCGTTTGTTCATAACTATTACTTAATATGTACACAGTACTAATTTTATTTTCCTCACAATGATCTTTACTGAAATGCTTGTATGGTTTTATTTTTGAACTTGTATCTACTAGAAAACTCTATTGAATACTTCTTTGTATAGACTAACTAGATGATGTGTATTCTGCATCTTACTGTATGTATACTATTGTACTATATATTATTATATTTTGCTTATATTTCTGTGGAGCTTTTCTCCCCGAGCCTCCGCTGAAAATGGAGTTCTGGCCTAGTCGGACTTTCCTAGTCAACAAATGTAAATAAATAAATAAATAAATAAATAAATAAAATACATTTCCACATTTCTTGCCTTCTCACCTGATCCTTCACCTTATATTCTTTCTTTTGTTTTTTTTTTGCCACATTTCAGTTGCTGCCTGATTTTTATCTACTTCTTGTTTAATTTCCATTACCACTTGAGGACGATATGCTTCTGTTAAACTAAGCAGGGAAGTCATCTTAGACTTATTCTCTTCATGTTTCAAGACTTTCACTACATTTGGGTCTTGTGAGGTTAGTAGGTCTTGTGAGGTTAGCAGATATGTATGTAGTCCCACTATTGCAGATTTATACATGTAATCAGTTTCAAGGAGGCCCATACCTCCTTCGGAATGGGGAATATATAATCTTGGTATACACTTGTTGTGTCTTTCGGCTTTTTCCCGGTTAGGGGTCACCACAGCAGAACTCTGGTCCGCTAATGATTGGCAGTAGATTTTTACGTGCTGAGTTGCCGGCCCTGACGCACAACCTTCACGCATGTCTCCACACAGAAGACACTCCAGCTGAGAATCGAACAGGACTACGTCTTACTGTGAGGCGACAATGCTACTGCAGCACCACCACCGCAGTTTATAATTTTGGTATACACTGATTTTTATAAATAATTTGGTGAGCATGAAGCATCCTTTTTGTTTTTCTGTCCAAACTATCCACCACCTTTTGGGGTAAGTCAGTCACTCCAAAACTGTAAGTTAGGACAGGAAAAGCAATTTGGTTTATAGCTTGAACTTTGTTCTTAGATGTCAATGCTGTTTTTAGTATTAATTTAAGTCTTCTACACTATTCGTAAGTTTTATTCGCATTTGTTCATGTTTTATTGTTGCACTGCCATCAAACCCAAATATTTATACATTCACTCTTGCTCAAGCTCTTTTATATCACATTTTTGTCCCAAATTGATGTTTTCTTGGTGCTACAGCTTTCCTGCTTCAAAGGTAACTTTTGCACATTTATCAAGACCAAATGACATTCTTATATCATCTGAAAAAGTTTTGACCAATTGCAGTTGTGCTTTCTGTTCCTCATCTGATGAACTATACAGTTTTAAATCACCTACTAAAAGAAGATGAGAAGTCTACACTTTGATGTTGCCCGGGAGCCAAATTATAGCCATGGCCTAATCTGTTCAGTAGACAGCTTAATGGGTTAAGGGCAAGACAGAATAGCAGCAGTGACAGAGACACCCTGGAATATCCCCCTTGAATTTTTATCCCTGGAATAAAAATCTGTCCTTTATTATAGCTTAACTGCAAAGTGGTTTGCCACTGTTTCATGGTTGCTGTACTTTAACCGATCAGTGTATGATGTATCTTAGATATTTTTTAAGCACTCTTTTATCCATGAATGTGGGATACTGTCAAATGCTTTCTTATACTCTATCCATGCTATACTTAGATTCTTCCCCTTTTTACAGTTCTGCATCATGACTTTATTTAACATCAAATGATCCTTTGTTCCACATGACTTTCTTTTATTACCCTTTTGTAATATTTCTATGATTGAGTTTTCTTCTAAATGATGATATACTCTGTCAACTTCAATTTCAGTGTATAGTTTATATGGCATCAGAAGGCAAGTTTTTGGCCTGTAGATTTTAGGATAGCTTGCAGGTTCACTCTTAAGTAGGAGTACTGTTTTTCCTGTTGTTAGCCAGGCTGCTGTCTGTTCAGGTTGTGCATATAAGTAGCTCTTGCTCATGGCTAAATACTCATGTACAGATGTTAATACTTTTCACCAGATGTTAGGTACTGCATCTGGGCCTGGGGTTTTCCAATTAGGAGTTTTTCTCTCTCTGGCCATTACTTCATCCCTTTTCATATCCTGTACATTTGAACTTCTTATTCTTTCTTTTACTTCTTCCATCCATTTAGCATCTTTGTTGTGTTCCACAGGATCTTCATAAATACTTCTCCAAAATGTACCTATCTCTTCTTTTTTGGTGGTGTTTCAATACCTTTTGCTTAGTTTCCCAGTTCTCTGTAAAACTTTTTTGGGTCATCAATAAATTGCTTATTTTGTACTTTTCCCTTATATTTATCTGCATATCTTCTAATATTTTCAGCCTGTGCTGATATTTTGAATTTATTATTTTCAATAGTGCGAGACAGATCCAAATCTGTTCTAATAATGTACATTGCTTTCATCACATCTTTCTGAGTATTTTTTTTCTCAAATTTTTTTTTTATTTTTCAAATACACTTGAATAAATTCCATAGTATTTGTATATAACATCTTACATAACTATGTACACTATACATCAGCCTGACACTATAACAGAGTTCAATATATACAATTACTGTATAAGTATGTCCAATCCATTATCAGAGTCTCTAATCAGTCATTGTATAGTGTCAATCAGAGATAAAACTTTTCCCCAAGAGTTGCTGATCTTCAGTAGGCTATAGAAGTCTTCCAAAGTTGGTATTGTGTTTGTATTCCATCTTCTTGTTATACACTTCCTTGAAATCGCAAGTATAGTCCATACTAGATCCATGTTTGACCTATTCAAATGAGGACCTTCGTGCACATTTAATACTAGAGCTTTAGATAGGTTAAACAATTCATTAAATAAAGCTTGTAAAAAGTTTTTAATACCATTCCAAAATGGCTTAATTTTAACACAGTCAAAAAATGTGATTCCAATCTGCATTGTGTATTTGCTCACACCTTCAACATATTCCCTTTGTGGAAGAATTAATTTTAGTAATTCTATCCGGAGTTAAGAATGCTCTGTGCAAGCATTTCCAATTAAAAACTTTCCAGTATTGTGTAAAGGATATATGTTTTATTGATAATAAAATATTTGATTTAATTTCTTCAGTTAGCTATAATGAGTGTCCTTTTGTTATATAATTCCAATATAAGGATTTGGGTGTTGTTTTATAATTTATCAATATCTTATAAAATTTCGAAATACTATTTCCCATGTCATAATCATTATATATGATTTCATATAGGTATTTCATAGGTTTAAGTATTTCTTTACATGAAGAATTACTAATTATTCTGCATAAATCTTGCGAATACGTCAGAATGCTTTGCATAGTTAACCAAGCTTGTTGTGGAATTTTGTATGTTTCTGAGTATTTTTTTATCTGTTCCATCTTCTATACTCTTCTAACAGTGACACTTCTTGTCTTAATTACTCTATAGTTTTCCCTATTCAATACGTGCATGATGGTATTTGATTTCGCCCCTTCTTTTCCCTTACTGTCCTGTGTTTTTGTGTTAAGACTTCATCTGTTATTAATTCAGCTACATAGTAATATACCTTATTTACTTCTGTTATATTGCATGAAACTCTGCAGACAGTCCTAATTAATGTGTTCATTTGTCTTATCAAACTTCTAACTATTTTGGTTTTGTTGACTTTCCGTAGTCTATTTCTTCCATTCATCTTAATGTGTCTGTCCATCTGTATTAAATCCTTCAATTCTTCTCTTCAGTCATTTTCCTCTAAACTGAAGGCACATTCTTTGTTCTCTATTTCCTGTGTGCATTCTATAGATAGTTCCACAGCATCTTCCTCTGCCACTGTATGTTTACATAAGTTTGATTAATACACATAACTGATAGCTCTTTTGCAAGACAGGACAAAGACACATTAATTTCATGAATATTTTAAACTGAGCTCATATAATTCTTGCTTATGTTATTTTTAAACAATGGAGTAATGAACAGAGACTGTACTGAAAAACATTATAGCACCTTGTCTGATTTACACAGATGGTATGCTATTATATTCATTGTATTAAAGGTCCAAACCAAACACTCACCTGCATCCCAGACTTTTCTTGCTAAAGGAGGAAGATGCATGCAAGATGGTTAAAATAAATTACAACATGATTAGAATTTAAATGATCCTAAAAGACTAACTTTATTAATGATGCAAACTGAACACTCATCTATAAAATGTTTGTGCTGAAACGATAGTAATAAACGTGTTGTGTATTGCAAAAGACTGCAGGACTGTGAGCTGTATGTTTTATATATCTAAAATGTTATATTTTAAGTGCAAAATGAATACTCACCATCAGCATGCTTTATTACTGCAAAGGAAAAATATGCAGTTGTATTAGATTACAACACTATAACAATCCTGCTTACGATGTATCAGAAAATAACTTTATTAGTGTAACAGATTGAGCTTTCTTCTTTCTGCAATCACCTTTTTATTGTACAGAAATCATTGTTTGTTACAATACATATTATGGGACTATCAATTAAAAGAACATAAACAGTTCATGCGTTTATACATTTACAACAGATGCAGTGGGTGATGCAGTTTTCAGATACGCTGAAGAGGAACTCTGTGCACAAGGTTAAGGTAAAATCCTGTTTTAAATAGCAAACATCCTAATAAATACAGAGGGCTGGATTTACGAAGGTTTGCACGGAGTCTAAGAGTAGTGTAAGACTCCAGACACCAATATGTCTGCTGAGCGATCCAGGAACAGCCGGCAGGGGCGTGCATGAGAGCTCCTAAAACTACTCTTGCACGGACAGTGTTAGGTTATGCAAGTTACCTCATTTGCTGCTGAAAGCTATGCAAATGAGGTAAATTTGTGATCCAGGAAACACTAACCTGTCTGAGTAAGAGTAGTGTTATTTGCAGAAATGTACTTGGTTGGTAACTGAGTACCGTTCTGCAAATAGCAAAACGGAGCAATGACAGCTCCAAATAAAGGATGCATCCAGTTGAGAAAGCATGCCAATGGCCAAATATAAGGCCACTGGCATTTATATGTGTTGCAAAATAAAAATAATAATTTTTTCCCCCTGATCCCCGATGTTTAAGCGTAGTGCAGCATTGCACAAACTTGCGATGCTCTAAAAAACAAAAACAAAATAATAAAAGCCAAAAATAGGTATTTTATTACAAATATACATCTGCCATGCAAGTGAATGGCAGGCTGAAGACAACATGGCTACTGAGTAGTGGTTGCTAAGGGGGGAAGCTCAGTGTGAGAGATGTAACCAAGCATTAGTAGGCAATCCTATACAAATGAGTATAAGGATAGTGAATCCCAATTTTCCCTGCTATGTGAACCATGTCCCTAGAGTGTAAGAGTAGGATTAGGGGAGTATCAGAGTAGTAGATAGGTGACATCATGAGGGGGGTATGTATCAAAGACTGTAAGCTTATTGGAGCAGAGTGGCATGTGTTTGCTGTGAGTTACTCAGGACTGAAAGAGGCGTGTCTACAGTTGTCTGAACTGAAACCCAGAAACCGAAGGCGTACTCTGTGGCTACAACAAAAGTTTCTTGCAAAGATGTTTACACTGTGTGCGCGCATGTGCGGGCCTGTAAACCCGTGTAAGCCTGTGTGCACGTGTGTGCACCCGTGTAAGCCTGTGTAAGGCTGTGTAAGCCTGTGTGCGTGGATGTGCACCCGCCTAAGCCTGTGTAAGCCTGTGTAAGGCTGTGTGCATGCGTGTGTGCTCGTGTGTGCGTGTTTGCGCTTGTTTGCGTGGGCGCCACCCCCTGTGGAAACAGAAAAGGGAAAAGGAAGGAAAAGTAGTAGTAGGAAGTTAACCAATGAGAACTAGCAGAGCTGCTAGGTGAAATCAATCAGAATCAGCCAATTACACAGACAGTACACTAGTCCAGCCCAGCACTTAAAACTCTGCAAACAACATTCCCCCATGTTTTACTCAGAAACACTGCAATACTGCAGTATACAAAGAGAAGTGAAAACCTAAAAAGCTTAACTGAGAAAAAAAATGTTAGTGGCTGCCATTGCTATTATAAGGCAACATGTGCAAGATGCTGAGGGTGGTGCCATTGCAGATGTTGCTGAGCAACCCACAGTGAGGAGACAGAGAAGAGTGTACAGACCCAGGGTAACCTACCAGGGGCTACATGAGCTGGAGATTGTGGAGTGCTATAGAGTGGACAGAGAGCTCCTGCAGCAAATTGTTGAGCTGTGCAGGCCACGCCTCACACACAGAACCAACAGAGGGGACCCCATCCCAGTGGAAACCAAGGTATGTGTTGGCCTAAGAATACTAGCAACAGGTACCTTCCAGAGACCAACTGGTGATATGATGGGGATTTTACAGGCATCAGCATCCAGGGTACTGCACCAGTTCCTAAATGCCATGTCAGCACATGTCGGTGATCATGTATATTTCCCCAATTCCCGTGAGGTATTGGCCAGCAATATGCGTCTCTTCCAGCAAATAGCGAAATACCCTGAGGTAGTGGGTGCAATTGACTGCACACACATACACATCAAAGCACCATCCTGTGAGCGGGGTAGTGCCTACATCAACCGCAAGGGCTTCCACTCCATCAATTGCCAGGTCGTGTGCGATGCCCAGGGCATAATACTGAATGCGTGTGCAGGCTGCCCTGGAAGCTACCACAATTCCCATATCTGGCATCTGACGCAGCTGTACCAGACATTTGCCAATGGGGACATCTCTGACGGTTACCTAGTGGGGGATGCTGGATACACACTTGAGCCGTGGCTGATGACACCCATCAGAAATGCACACACACCTGAACAAGAACTCCATAAGGAGGCACACGCACAAACACGAAATGTAATCAAGCGTGTGTTTGGGATGCTCAAGTCACGGTTCTGGTGCCTGGACACATCCGGTGGAGCCTTGCAGTACTCACCAACTACATGTACCCAAATTGTCATGGTATATGCCATGCTACACAATATGATCCTGCAAAACAGCTGCAGCAGGAACAGCATGGGGCAGGGCCAAACAGGCCCCCACCATTGCCAAGGCCTGCACAGGCACAGCGTGACTCGGAGGAGGAACAACCTGAGCCTGCCCCAGTAGGCAGGAGGAGGCATGCCCAATATGCCTTGGCCTTGGCAAAGAGGCAATGAATAACACATACACTGGCTCAGTAGGAACCCTGGAAATGATACCTCTCTCTGACTTGCACATAAAATAAAAGGGATGCCTAACTTGACACTACCTGTTTCCAAACATGTATAGGGAGTGTAGTATGTCCATCCAACATAGGCAGCCCTGCAGCACCACCGGAAGCATGATTGCCATGTTTTAAGCAATATAAAGCAGTGCTAAGCAGCATCTAACAATATTTAGTATATGTAAACAAAACTGACCGTGCTAACTAGTGCAATGTTGGGCAAAGTTGAGCAATGTTGGCCAAGGTTGGCAAAGTCATGCAAAGTTGAGCAAAGTCAGGTAAACATGCTCATATTTGCTTTACTGTTCCTTAAGCAATCTGCTCTGTCCAGCATGAAAATAAAAAGCAGTGACAGGGCTCGAATCCAGGATACTGTGCACTATGGTCACAGTACTGAACCACTAAGCCATGATAGCATTTCAGTGACACAGACACAGCAGGACAATTGTACAGTAATGCAAACACAAAGAAATGCTGTATCATGCCCTAAAGAGGCATATGGGTAACCTCCCCCACAGGCCTATGCAGACAGAGAACATCAGGCCAGGTGGTGTGATGTGGGTTGTGTAGGCTATGAAGTCGCAATCTAATATATGTGACATTGGATGCTAGGATCTATAGCACAGTAGTATGCCTCAAGCCAGTACGATAGGCAACAGTACAGACTGAAATGGTGTACGGCACATAGCAGTGCAGGCATAGCAAATGTGTATAAGTGTCAGGTGAAACCCTCATCCTATGTACAATCCCAGTAACAATCAAGTGTGCCCCTAGGTAGAAATGTACAAAGAATAGCTGTCCCCCCCTGTATGTAGAAATGTTGATAAGTCTATGCAAAGTGTCTCATGGAAGCCCTGCAGGCAGAGCATGATCCCTGTTGATCTATGACATAAAGGTGAGCCCTGCTGTAAAGATACCGCTTGACTTTCCATACACATATAGTATAAATGTCTATACTGGGCGTGCTCACACACTCCAACAAATGTAGTGGATTTCATTCAGCATCACACTGAAAGGTCATACTGGGCATGCTCACACACTTAGAAAATGAAGCAAATGTCAGGCAACAACATACTGAAAGGTCATACTGGGCATGCTCACACACTTATGCCAAATACGGAGGTATGCCAAATACGGAGGTGATAATAAGGGATCTATGGACAAATGTGGATAGACATCTCTACTTCCAGAAACACATTCACAAAGTTGTCAGAAAAGCATGTTATGCATTCACATAAACTGCTAAGGTCTGTGCATGTAGGTCAAGGGAGGTTCCCAGTACTCATCAGTCATCAGACCAGTCAGAGAGTACCATAACACACTTGTGATGAATCAGACTAGGCATTTTCAACAGGCAGAAAGACCACTGAAGTACCCTAACAAGAGGATTACTGGCCACAAACAGTTGCCCCATGCAACAAAACTGAATGTAACTCAATCTGTACTCTGTTGCATACTGTCTACTCAGGAGATCTCTGCCCAACAGACAGGTCCATGTCATGGCTACACTCAGATCTGTACTGAGTTACAGCTCAATGGCACTAAATATACAGACCCAACTGATATTGCCAACATCCTGGCAGATAGGATCACTGTTAACTGTACCCCCCTCTCACCCATGAAAGAGCACACCTCTATAATGGAAGACTGCAAGGTTGCTGTCATCACGGCTGCACAGGTAAAAAACACTCTCCAAAGCCAGTATCACAGCAGCCATGGGACCAGATAACTTCACAGGCTGTGTTCCACACAAACCACAGAACTAACAGGCACCACACTGACGTACCATGTGCAGTCATAGCCTCACCTCATGCTTTGTGCCTGTTGAATGGTGCACAGTGACGGTTATCCCACTACACAAGGGTGGTGACACCACGGACCCCAGGAACTAGCGCCCCATCAGCCTGATGAGCCCGCTCTTCAAGGCCATGGAATGTATCATCATACAACATGTAAACAATTACATTTGTAATCCCCAAACCCTGGACCACAACGATATTGGGTGTGTAAAATGCAGATCATGTCACCTAAACCTGATAGATGACATTGAAGCAGTCAACAGAACTGTTGACAAGGGTAAGGTGGTTTACACAGCCTATGTTGATCCTGCCATGGCTTACAACACCACCCCACACTCTGGAAATATAGATAAACCCACTAAACTAGGTATAAATTGCTATGTCACAAGATGGGTTGCCAACAGGCTTACTGAGAGAACAAAGACTGTGAAAATAGCAGACTCCAAGTATGACTTTGGACCAGTGATGAGTGCAGTACCACAAGGTCCAGTCCTGTGTCTTGTCCTGTTTAGTATCTACTTCCCTGAAGCAAACTTTAACATGGAAGGTCTGTGGTACAGAAGTTACCAGAGGACTGCAAACTAGGAGCCATAATTGTAAACACTAAAGATGTGGACATCCTACAAAAGGGCCTCACTGAGGCAGATGGCTGTTGTCAAAGCCATGGGCTCTAGCTCAATGGCAAAAGGTGCATTGTCATCCCCTTTTTTCAAACCTCTGTAGCCAAGAACTACAACATAGGCGGTAGTATACTTAACACTGAAAGTGTGACAAAGGACCTTGGGTCACAGGTGTACACTGGACACAAGTGTGATAATCACATCCCCACAGTAGTCAGGAAACCCTGCTATGTGGCACACCTCATCACAAAATGTGTCTCATGCAGGATAGAAGAGGACATTGTTCCCCACTACTCATCACTCACTAGAACTATAATAGAGTACAACCCCACTTTTGCTATGTACCTCACAAGACAACTACAATAACAGTAAAGCCTGCAGCAATACCTCACAAAGAGCATTAGTGGCCAGAAATACATGCCATACACAGACCATCTCAAAATGCTCCATCTGTACTCCCTTGCATATCACCTACTCAGATGTGTTCACTGCCTAACATACAAAGCTATGTCAAATGCAGAGCTGTTGGACATGCTCCACGTAAAACACTCACAATCCCCCTGACCTCCAGACCCAAAACCACGAGTGAAATACAAAAGGAAGGGATGTACCCATTTACCATATGGATACCCACACCTTCAGGTTAGTGGCACAGCATGAGGCCTTGGAGACCATGCAAGTGCAACTAACATTGGGCAAAGATGCTCATCAGATTGTAGCCTGCTACAGATCACCTACCTTATCACAGGAACCTCACTCAGTATTCCTGAGAACAATGGAAAATATAGAGGTCCTATCAAACACCATTATATGAGGTGATTACAACTACCCAAACAGTGAGTGTGAGAATTACTTGTGTACAACGTCCTTTGGCCAATATTTCCTAGAGTTTAAAAGCTCTAACACCCTAGAACAGCTGGTCACCATGCCCACTAGAGGTGACACCATACTGGACACGATCATCACCAACATGGGGTACCAGTGTTCCCAAACAGAGATAAAGGCCTCGCTGGTAATATCAGATCATAAAGTAATCACACTGGACATCCACATCCCACCCCCTCACCCAGTCAATGAAACTACCATGAAGACATTTTCAAAAGCAAACTGCACGTGTCCCAAGACCAAAGTGGAAAGTTACAAAGACCTCTTGCTGTAGGATAATGGTATACAATCTGCCAAATCAGTTACAAGTGAATCCTATGAGCATCTACAGGGATGCATGGATTGAGACATCACAAATAAAACCAAGATGCACTTCTCCAAAAATAAGAAAACAATCTGGTGGTCATTGCCCTTAAACAAGCTAGACAACAAAAGGAGGAAACTAACACCTGATAGAGCCAACTTCACTAAAGGAAAGGCATCACTGATCATTATTAGGAAGAAGCAATGATCACTCATAAAATAATTTAAGGACACTTTCAAAAGACAAATTGCCAAGGACTGTAAGAATGACAACCACAAAGCCTGAGGTAGCTATACCACACATGTAGGTGTCAACTTCCAAATATGCTGTCAGCTACTGACTAATGGCAAGGAATAAACTGAACCAACATTCATTGTCCACATCCTGGAGGACAAGTTCAGTGCAAATTTCCACCCATCACCCCCAAAAGGGCCTGTGTCCATCACAGCAGGATGCAGAGCCCCAGACGTCATGGACATGCAGGTAAGGACAGCCCTCTGCAAAGCCAAGAACACAGCATCAATGGGACTGGATCGTGTCCCAGGCTGCGTCTTACACTAGGCACAAAAGGAACCACACCCTCACCTACATTCACTGGCCAGACTCAATCATACCACAGGGTATGTACCCAAAGAATGGCATACACCAACAGTCATCCAACCACACAAAGGGGGTGCCACAACAGAACCTGGAAACCATTGCCCTATACGTCTACTCAGCCTGGTCTACAAAGCTATTGAGCAAAATGTCATGGAACCTATAAACAGTGACACTGGGGACCACCAGACACTGGACTCTACACAACCCCGCCTTGTTAAAGGCAGACCCTGCCTCCCAAACATAGTTGACTTACAACAAACAGTTACCAAGGACATAGATGGAGGTGAAAGTAGTCCACACAGCCCACCTGGACCTCACTAAGGACTTTATACACCATTCCCCACTCCGTCATCATGGACACACTTACCAGTCTGAACATCAACAGCTATGTCACAGGATGTGTGGCCAAGTGGCTCACAGATCCAACACAAATGTTCAGAGTTGCGGGTGCCATGTCCGACTCTAAGACAGTCACAAATGGCATCCCACAGGTCCTGGCCCTGGGACCCCACCTGTTCAGTAGACACTGCTCAGAGGTACAGGCAAGCATGGGAGGAGTATGGCTGAACAGGTTTGCAGATGACTGCTAACTGTGATCCATAATCGACTCTATGCCTGACACACACATCCTCCAGAAGGGGCTTACTGAGACAGATACCTGGTGTCAAAACAATGTCCCAAGAAGAATGGCAAAGAATGCATAGATATCCCCTTTGGCTAAAACGAAGTGCAAACAAATTACCACATAGGTGGTACTCCAGTATATATGGAGAAAGTCATGAAGGCCCTGTGGACACAGTTAGATAGTACACTCTGCTGTGATGATCACATGGCCAAAGTGTTTAGACACTCCTTCTATGTAGCCCACCCAATGTCACCTAATGTAACCCACTTTGTCTAGTCTGATGATGTCACCAACCTACAAATATACCTGTGGAAAGTATAATTCACAGTAATGTATGTAGCGCGTCGTGTAAATGCATACTCCTGTAGTATCATAAACCATTTAGGTAGGGGGTTGAATCCTGCACTTGGTAAGTGTGTGTATCTGTTTGTGTGTGATCTCTTTGGAGAGTACTCATACACCTTAAAAGTGTTATACCAATCTTTGTCAGGTCTGATGATGTCACCATCCTTCAAACATATCTGTGGAAAAGAGACCTCACAGTAATGTGTATAGCACATCGTGTAAATGCGTACTCCTGTAGAATCATAAGCCAGTTAAGTAGAGGTTTGAATCCTGTACTTGACAAGTGTGTGTCTGTTTGTGTGTGATCTTCTTGGAGAAGATCAACCTTTTTGGAGAGTACTCATACACCTTAAAAGTGTTATACCAATCTTTGTCAGGTCTGATGATGTCACCATCCTTCAAACATACCTGTGGAAAAAAAGAGCTCACAGTAATGTGTATAGTGCATCGTGTAAATGCATACTCCTGTAGTATCATAAACCAGCTAGGTAGGGGTTTGAATCCTGCACTTGACAAGTGTGTGTGTGTCTGTTTGTGTGCAATCTCCTTGGAGAGGAGCAACCTTTTGGAGAGTACTCATACACCTTAAAAGTGTTATACCAATCTTTGTCAGGTCTGATGATGTCACCATCCTTCAAACATACCTGTGGAAAAGAGAGCTCACAGGAATGTGTATAGCGTGTTGTGTAAATGCATATTCCTGTAGTATCATAAACCAGTTAGGTAGGGGTTTAAATCCTGCACTTGATAAGTGTGTGTGTGTCTGTTTGTGTATGATCTCCTTGGATAGGCGCAACCTTTTGGAGAGTACTCATACACCTTAAAAGTATTATACCAATCTTTGTCAGGTCTGATGATGTCACCATCTTTCAAACATACCTGTGGAAAAGAGAACTCCCAGTAATGTGTATAGCACATCGTGTAAATGCGTACTCCTGTAGTGTCATAAACCAGTTAAGTAGGGGTTTGCATCCTGCACTTGACGTGTGTGTGTGTGTCTGTTTGTGTGTGATCTCCTTGGAGAGGAGCAACCAATTTGGAGAGTACTCATACACCTTAAAAGTGTTATACCAATCTTTGTCAGGTCTGATGATGTCACCATCCTTCAAACATACCTGTGGAAAAGAGAACTCACAGTAATGTGTATAGCGCATCGTGTAAATGCATACTCCTGTAGTATCATAAACCAGTTAGGTAGGGGTTTGAATCTTGCATATGACACCTGTGTGTTTGTGTATAATAACCTTGGGGAGGAGAAACCTTTTTGTAGAGTAGTAGAACACCTTACAAGTGGTATACTTATCTTTGTCAAGTCCGATGATGTCACCATCTTACAAAAATACCTGTGGAAAAGAGACATCCCAGTAATGTGTATAGCACACCGTGTTAAAGCGTGCTGTTCTAGTATCATGAAGTAGTTAGGTAGGGGTTTGAATCTTGCACTCGGTGAGTGTGTGGCACTGTTGGTCAATGTATAGTGGGTTTTGCTTTTACTACTGTATGACATGTCAGTATGCATTGCACATGTGAGGTAGCTGTGTGGCAAATACATATACGTACATGTTACCTCAATTATTGCATGTGTGTGAACCCTGCTGTCTCCAAGGACACAACTGTCAACTTTACCAGACTGTGCTGCTACTCCCAGACATAAGGTCACATCTGTATGCTTAACCAAATGACACCAAAAACCGACTGTAGAAGGAAAAATGCTAGTTGGTAAAATGTAGTAACTTCTGCACAGCTCGAACAGAGTATAACACACGTATAGCCAACACTGGTTTTCCACCAGAAATTCAGGCTAAATCCACTCGTAATGATAAAAAACTAATCTTTTATTGATAAAAAACTAATCTTTTATTGAATATAAGGTTTAGCGCTTTCATCTGTTAAAAATCAAACTTCCTCAGAGCCAAACTGGAGTACTTCCAGTTCACTTTTAAATAACCTTTTTGGCGCCAAAAATTCAAAAGGAAATGGAGCTCTCAAAGAGACATAGTCATAATAACTCCATATATATACATATTACTATGCTAAAAACAACTAAGCATTTCAACAGATCCAGTGTGCTGATATAAAAAATGACAATATAAATATAATGACAATGTAAATAAATAAAAATAATTGTGGTAAATAAAATAAAATACACTCTGCATGTACTAACTTCATCTTAAAACATACTCCAAATATATATAATAGTGAAATAGTAAAACTTGCATGACTAGTGCTCATAAATTGTAACAAGTCAACAAGAATCAAAATACAATGGCAACATCCATGATATATCTATGCCATGATTAAAAATGGTTTAATACTTATATTTTCATTTATGCCAGGTGACCTAATGGCATCTGTCAAAATTTGCCACTCACTTTCTTTCATGGCTAAAAGTGCTTTCCAATTTCCCCCATAAGTAAATACTTCTACGTGATCTATAATGGCAAATTTAAAACCATGTGATTCACCATATATGGATATGTGTTTATAAAGTGCATTATTATTGTCTTTAATCTTTATCTTATAGATATGTTCATATACTCATTTCCTAAGGGCTCTCTCTGTTTTGCCTATATAGAATGCGCTGCAGGCATAACATGTAGCAATATATACGACTTGTTTGGTGCTACAATTTCCTGCTTTGCATTTAATGTTAGTCTTGTTGATATCTCCTAACTTGATATTGCCTACCTCATTTATGGCATAACATTGTTTACAGGTACCGCATTTTCTAGTTCCCATCGAGAACTTAGTATTATGTACATTTTTTTGTTTAGAAGCTTTCTCCAACAATTTTTTAATGTTGGGTGCTGTTTTATATACAAAGCTCAGATAATTGCCCAAAATGGAAGCTGTATCATCATTTACTGTAATTAAATTCCAGTGCTGTCTTAAAATATCTCTAATATACTCCGTGTAAGTAGTATACATCAAGACGCAAACTCGATTACAACACATACCTACATCGTCATATCCCTTCTTTCTATTATGAATCTTCATAAAATCTAATCACTTTCCCAATAAGGGTGGAAATTCTTTACCCCATTCATTCTTCACATAGTTGGAAACTTGTGATAATAGGGCTGAGGGGTATCTTCGATTGCTAAACATATTACTTATTCGGTCAACTTCCCTATTCATGATTTCTCTAGTAGATGACATACGAGCTGCCCTAATACATTGTCCTTTATAAACATTTTTGAATATATGGGGAGGGTGGTAACTATTAAATTCAATATAGTCATTTGAAAAGGTTTCCTTCCTATGGATTTGTGAAATAAATCCCTTATCAGAATGGCTGATATATGTGTCCAAATATGATATGCCACTCTCACTGATGTTGTGAGTGAACTTTAAAAAATTTGTTGTGCCATTAATAAATTCCATAAAAGAATTAATCTCATCTTTAGAACCCTTCCATAAGATGAATAAATCATCCAAATATCGCGTATAATATGCTATATTGGAATAAAATTGGCTCTTGAACACATATTCTGTTTCCCATTCCAACATGACTAGATTGGCAAAAACGGGGGCACAAGAGGCCCCCATAGCCACACCTTTGCATTGCCTAAAATATTCACCTTGAAAATGTATATAATTATGGTCCAAAACTAGTCCCATGATATCTACCATAAGGCATATGTGGTCCCAGTCCATGTTTGAAAACTTTCTCAGACTATTACTGAAATACTCTAAACCTATATCCTTAGGGATACATGAAAAAAGATCCACTATGTCTATGATGATAAAGATGAGATCCTTATTCCATATGTCTGATGTAAGCTGACCAAGAAACGTCCAAGAATCCTTTATTAAGTGAGTGATTTTTTCATAAATAGGTTTTACCCATCTATCAATGGCCACTCCTAAAGGATATGTTTTGGATCTTGAACCAGAAACTACAGGCCTAAAGGGAGGCTGGGTGATACACTTGTGTACTTTGGGAATTCCTATAATAGTGGCCAGAGTCGGATATTCAACTTTTAAATATTGGTAGATCTCACTAGTAATTCTATGATCAATAAAATACTCTTCTAATGTTAGATCAATTCTTTTGTAACCAATATTAATCTCCATTTCCTTTTGAATTTTGGCACCAAAAAGGTTATTTAAATGTGAACTGGAAGTACTTCATTTTGGTTCTGAGGAAGTCTGATTTTTAACAGATGAAAGCGCTAAACCTTATATTCAATAAATGATTCGTTTTTTATCAATAAAAGATTAGTTTTTTATCATTATGAGTGGATTTAGCCTGAATTTTGAGTGGAACACCAGTGTTGGCTATACGTGTGTTATACTCTGTTCGAGCTGTGCAGAAGTTACTACATTTTACCAGCTAGCATTTTTCCTTCTATATCTGTATGCTTGTGACAAGGCCAGCCACTGCAGTGATCCCTGGCCTAGGTCATCCGTGTCACACACACTCATTATGGTTACTATTGAATTGTGTGAGTGAGGGTTTATGGCCGAGGTATATGTTAGACCGGTTCTAACACAGCAAAGTCTGTCAGTGATGGCTATTCATTATAGGTGTACAACAACCTTTGTGGATATGCATGCAAACCCCTTATTGCTTATGTGATCCACCACGGTATTTCAAAAAATCTTAGGAAATGTGATTATTAAAGGAAAGATGACATAACACTTGGTTGCATGTACACATCGGTACCTGTTCATCATGTTGGTGGCTACTACCTATGTGGTACTGTGGGGATACTATGTTCCGTAAAGGTGGATGACTATGCTTAGTCTAGATAATAGCTTTACAGCATGGGTTTGACAAGAGTTATCTGTCTGTATAGTACCCTTGTGGAGGATGTGTGTGTCATCTGGAGAATGCATTATAGGCCACAGTATGCATTACCAGATGTGGACGGACATATTCCTACTATGATTGCTCGTACCTAAGAGAGCTATATGCCAGACAGGAGTGGTCTCAGTAATGGGTGTAGGTGAATACCACTGGTTACTGGCATAGTATAGTACCTGAAGAATGCAAATTTTGCTGTGTGTCCTACAGCTGTGGGTCAGTTGTGAAGACATCATCTAACGATTGGCTATGGTCAGGCTGTTGAAGTTATGTATACTACCAGAATGCAGAACAATGACAGATAGTAACAGTATCACCCACAGCACAGTGTCAAACCATGTCATATACACATGTGCAGTCAGGTTCCGAAATGTGTGTAGTACAATGCATAATGGCCACCAATACAAACTATGTAGTGTTACTGTGTAATACAGGTCATGTCACCCTGCCCATGTGTCCACTATGCACGGACATGCAGACAGTGCACCTCTGCCATGTTTACAGATGTACACCTGCAAATCTGTACTACACACATCCCACACATACTGTCCACTCTCTAACACATGCTGCCAATACTACACACATCAGCCAAGTGGCACGTGGGTGGACAATACACTATTTTAACTAACACTGGTGTATACAATACTACAATGACATTCATAGCTTTAATGCATCATGCCTGTTCAGCTACACCTTCAAGCATATCATTACACTTTACTGCTGACAACATGGTAACATTGCTGTACTGCTATAAAGTCACCCTGTGCATCAGCACCATGGTAGCCTGTTCCTGCATCGATGTTACAGATGACAGGAGGTGGCACAGGTTTTATCATATGCACAGGGTGTGTTGTTGGTTTGCCAGAGGCCTACAGTGAGCCATCCAATCGACATGTATGTGTGTGCGTGTGTGTGTGATGAGCAAGAGTAGTGCTATGGGCCAATGTTGATGTAAAGTGTGTGGGTATGTGTTAGCCCTAGGTGTCTGGTTCCTGTGTCTGTGTGTCTGCATGCACACAGTTCCACCATGTGGCTGCCATATATGGGTATTTGTGGGACAGCCACAGACTGTACCTGCCAGGCTTTACAGATCACCATCTCTGGCCACGGATATGGAACCTGTGCCCGGCAGGTGTGCTACTGACACTATCAGGTACTAAGCCAGACTGGGTACTATCCCCAGAGGTAGATGGATGTACACTGGGCCCAGGTCCCTGCTGGGACTGTCCAGAGCTACGTGCACATGGTCTTCTAGGACGTTCTATCGACAGCCCACCCCCAACAGTGCTGGGGCTGGTACTGGCACTACGGGAGCGGCTGTGACTTGTGGAACATCCGTGGCGACTACCAGCTGCTGATGTTGCTGACATATGTCCACGTCGACGACTCAACCATCCTGCACTGTCCTTACACATGGACATGACATTGCAGAGTACATCTAATGTCTCTCCCCAATGTCTATCTGTGACCTCAGTGTAATGACGGATGGCACCTGCTAGGTCACGGATACTGTCAATTACGGTGGTGTTGTGTGCCCTTTGTGCCCTTAGTCCCTGTCTGGTGTACCGTTCCATACGTGCCTGTGCCTCCATGACAGCCTGGAACATGCGTGATGTTGTCAGACCTGTGACACATCTGCCAGTGGTATGATGAGCAGCAGTGCTCCATTGAGAACCCCTGGACATCTGCCTATGTGGTATCCTTCCAGACATCTGGGTATGGCTGCTGTGTTAGGATGCATGTGCCATGGATACCACACTGTCCTGGCCAATGGTGGTTGTATGCTGTTCCTCAGCTAAGGGCATTGGTGATGGATGTATTGGCAGTATGACTGTGTGCATGGATGGTGTGGACACTTGTGTACTATCGATTGGCGGCCCAAAGACAGACCCTGGCAAACATGCCTGTGCCTCAACACACCTATCATCATCATCACTATTTTGTTCAGTTACATTGGTTTGCCCGCTGCATTGAACCAGCCCAAAGTCAGCACCTGTGAGAGGAAGACAGGAAACACACTTTACGACCTGTACATGATGTTGGCACACATGCACACATTCACACATGCACACATGAACACATGCACACATGCACATATGGACACATGCACACATGCACACATGAACACATGCACATATGCACACGTGCACACATGCACACATGCAGACAAATGCACTCCTCACTAAAACAGACACACACACACACACACACACACACACACACACACACACACACACCACCAGCAATCCAGAACATACTCAATAGTGGGTGATGGTGGGGTACAGTATCACAAGGCAAACAGTTATATCACACATGTCAGCATGCAGGATGTGTGTTGCTCAACAGCATGCAGTGCATGTGTAGACAGCCCTTGCTAATAACAGTATACATGGTTTGATGCATGTGTTTTGTTGTTCAGTGATCGTCCTAACCCTGGAATGCAATGTGTACATGGACACAACATTGCTGTGCAAGTCTTAAAAGCTCTGCAATGTCTTGTGCACCATCACTCACAGGTATACATACCATGACTGGATGTGTATCTGTGTGTCATATAGATATCCATTTCTGATTAGTGCATCTGTGTCTTTAGCAGATGATTGTGGACACAGGTTTAGCACATGCATGCTCTGTATACACACAGGATGAGTGGTGCATGTATACCTGATGGACTACCATTGCTCAGCATAGCCATTGTACAGTGGTTATGATGAGTGCAGGACATATTGTGGACATGCCAGTGCCAGCCATGACATGGTATGCTACAACACAACTGCAACGTTAAACTTCACACATACACAGTGTGTGTCATGTGACCTATACACTCAATAGCATTACATGACATATATGTGTCACTTTGTACAAATGGTGATTGCTATGCATAATGTGTATCGGTGCATATGTTTGCACACACACTACATTGAGGTGCATAGCAGTTAATGCTATGTGTGGTACTGTGGTCACTGTAACTGGATGGGGTGTAGTACCATGAGCCATCATCATGCAGCATCATGTGGTCACTCAAGGCTACTAATGTGTGACAGACCGGCACATACCATGCTGTACTGGAACTGCAGTACCATGGCTACATTCACCATTTCACAGCCACTTGTTACATGGGTTTGTAAGGTGCCCAATAGGGAGCATGGTCTAACATGAATGTGTTGCATGGTGGAGAGTGTCGCACTTCCCCATGATAGGCCTCTACCCCTCAGGTATATTATGTGTGCTGTGTGGATGACATTTGGGATACTGGAGTGTGACCTTACAGCATGTGTCTGAATATGCCATGTGTAGCATATTAACATGTACTGTGTATGACGGAGTTGTGTATGTCATGTGCATGTGTATCGACTGCCTATCCAATGTCCACTATGGTGTAGCCATAATTGTTTGGGATGCTCTGTGTATTGCATGTGTTTGAGGCAGTCACTCACGTTACTGAGATGTGCATAGTCTCACAGCAAACATGCACAGCATTCATTATGCGTAGGTGTGTTACATGTGTACATTGCCTACACCTCACCTATGACATGCACATTTTATTAGCAATATTAAATGTAGAACACACTCACCAGCATGGGTCTGCTGCCTTGCTGTCACACCAGAGGGACCAACAAGGATACAAAACAGTTTGTCAGTGGCAACAACTGTGGCATTGCTACTGTGGCTTTGCAATCTTACAGTAGCACAATGGTTGATGGTCACAGGCCTACACATCATGTTCCAAATTATCAGTATTGAACAACACCAGGCTCCACATCTTCTAACTACACAGTACACATCTCACATATGCATGATCTAACAATAGAGGTAACAGTAGTCTACAGATAAGCCAACTTACCTGCATGCTCCATGTGAACTTGCTGGGGGGCTCCGGCCTCCATGATGATGCATGTGTGCTGTTGTTGTTGTTGTTGTTGGCCGGGAGCCCCCAGGCTCAGGAGCAGCTCCTCCACTCTGGTGAGGGGGGGATGAGTGGCAACCCCACCACCTGTGGCAAGCTGTTGCCTATGGACATCAGACGCACGCTGCCGGACATGTCTGAGTAAATCACTGCAGTGATGTCGTACCTGCTCATAAGTCCAGTTATGCATGCCTATGTCATTTATCCTATGGACAACATCTTGCCACAGTGCAGTCCGCTCATGCTGGTCCTGGCTGGTTCTTGAAAAGAGCAGGTTGTACTGTTCGATGAGACAGTTTGTTAGAATCTCATCCTCTGCACAGCTGTATGCAGGATTGTGATGGTGGGACATGGCCCTGGAAGACAAGAAAACAATATGTCTGAGCAAGTCATGTGGCACACTTTACATTCTACAGTACAGATATCACTGAACTGCCATAATTAGCAAACTATTGTCTGTCAGAGGATACACACTTTCAATAACACATATCACTGCTCACCTACAACTGACTGACACTGCCTGACATGCTGTATATATTAAAACATTTTCTGCACAGCAACAAAGATAAACCACTATGTAAGACTATGCAACAGTACATGGCACACTGTATGCGACACAATGCACCACCTAGCTACAGTAGGTATATATCCAGCTAATGCATAACAAAATATGTAATCCATTGCAATGATTGTGAAGTTCAGTTACAGTATTACCAGTATACCACACTAGCTGTTGATGGAAAACCCCTGCCTACAATATGTGCAAATTCGTGAATATAGGAGGCATACTGCTGTACTAGACTATACATGTTGCTAGATACACACTTATATCCTGTAACACACATATGACCGGGGCATGCTACAGGCATACCCACACACACATCAGACATACATACAGGACACAGAGGTATGGCAACCCAGATGAGCTTTACGTGTGTACCATACAGTACTGTGTGTCAGTACTTACAAACCCTTATGCCTGAGGTATGTAATCTGTGAGGACTACAGGGAACACACAGAACAGTGTTTCCAAGCAATGTGGACATACACCATACTGTGCTGTTTAGGCCTACAGCTTCAGGTAGTACTACAGTTCATACAGGGGTTTGATTCACCAGCAGTACCAATCAATGTGCATACATGTACTGCTTCATCCTCCAATGGCACACCCCATTTAACACAAGGGGACTACATCGGACCGTATGCCATACTGCTTTTTCTGGCTAGCATTAGCATACACATCTTTTGCTGGGATCAGAGCTAGGACACATAATACCATGACAGAAACAATTTCCCAATAAGCTATCCCACATATACACAACTGTGACACATTCACCAACACATTCACCATCACACTCAGTCAACCTCACATAGCAATTATTGCAACAAGTACATGTGGATGTGTATTGGTTCATAGGTAGGTTATAGGCTATTGGCCCTAGGGCCTATAGAAGCCTAGCCAGATGGTACCCTGGCCTTTGACACCCAAGTAATTTAGTTCCATGTGTCCCTGTCAAGCAGAGCCACAGAGGTGATTCCCAGGGTGTAATTCCTATCTCACATCCAATCATCAAGACTATTCATGATGGGTGCTACTGAGCAGCTTTGTTTGCTATTGCTAGGCAGTTTGTTTCACAGTATGGGATGTTCCTGAGATAGGAATCTATCCCTCCAGCATGTTCTGTCTATTGTGGTGACATGCTTTAGGTCCCTAGAGTGTGTAGCTCGTAGGGATAGTGATCTGTTTACGTGGAACATGTACAACAGCTCTGGGTTTGACATAGCTTTGTATATTAGGCAGGGGTCACCTCTGGGTTGCCGGTATGCAACACAGTGTAGCTGTGGTTTGGTGAGACGGTATGCATAAGCACCTGTTTGTGGACAGTATTACTCTTTGTGAGATATGTCTGTGGCCTTTCCAGTTGCTGTAGATGTCTTGTGAGGTACATATCAGTAGGGGCATTGTACTCTATAATAGGTTTTGTGAGTGATGAGTAGAGGGGAACACTGACCTATTTTTCCTGGGATGACACAGCTTTTGTGATGAGGTGTGCCATGTGGACAGATTACATGGCTAGTATGGCACTGTGATTATCAAGGGTGAGACTACTGTCCACCTGTGTCCCATGGTCTCTTATCACACTGGCGGTGTTATGTTGACTACCACCTATGTGGTAGTTCATGGGTACAGAGTTTTTAGCCAAAGGGATGCAAATGTATTTCAGACATTGAGCTTGAGGCCATGGCTTTGTCACCAGGCATCTGTTGCAGTAAATATGACTCTGTCTCTCCCTGCCTATATATATATATATATATATATATATATATATATATATATACATATATACATATATATATATATATATATATATATATATATATATATACATATATATATATATATATGTGTGTATATATATATATATATATATATATATATATATATATATATATATATATATATATGTGTATATGTATATATATATATATATATATATATATATATATATATATATATATATATATATACACATACATATAAACATCCATTGGTGTACATATAGATATACATATAGGCACATATACAGTCCACCTGTCATGGTGGGAATATCAATTAAGCGACGTTTGGAGGTATACAGTTATGTAATGATATTGCACAGTCTTGTGCGAAATGCATTGAAGGTGTTCTCAGCCCATGTGGCTTTAGCAGGCCTCACTGGCTGCGACACTGCAAACCTGACAAATCACACCCACAGCGTTTAACCACCACATGTCATATACCAGCAAATAGCCATTTTCCACACTACTGTACAGAACACAGATGACATGGTTCAGATGTTTGACATTTAATACTGAGCTACATATATCACAGTTATGTCCCACTGCACACAGCTACACACTGATTTGTCCATGGCAGTAGTTATGCAGGGCATCTGTGCATAGATACGTACTGCTGCCACATATTGATGTTTCAAAGTATGTAAAGTAGTCTTCAAATACATCTACTACATGCCAGTAAATACATATCTGTTACATACCTTTCCTTTGTATGTGTTTGTAGTTTTCACTTTGTTGTATCTTTGGCTTTATTTTAGATGTTTATTGTTTTAAATTTTTTTCCACTGGTGTGGGTGGGGGTGTGCAGCTCTCTCTCTCTCTCTGACTCTGTCTCTGTGTGTGTCTCTCTCTCTCTCTCTCTCTCTCAGCATCTGCAATGTGATGATTGCATGTGTGGCCAGCAGGTACAGCCTGCTTTTATAGATATCTGCACATGTGCATGTGATGGCCTCTGCACCAATTGGTGGCCACCATTTTGTAATTGCATGCAGCCTGCTGTGTGGTAATTGAAGTACGCACTGTCATAGCAACCCAATGCTATAAATTGCTATGTCAGGTAGGCGTAGCCCTTTCAGCTTTCCAAAGTGGGGCCCATTCTTGTTTGCTGTGGACACTGTTGTGTAAGTCAGAAGGTTGGTATACTTCTTATATGTGAAGCTAGGGTTGTAGCCAGAGATTTAAATGTTGAACTCAGACCTGAATGTTGCCACTTCCACTACAAAGTTGTCAGTGTAGATTTGTAATCACCCCTACAAATACTAACACAAGATACATGGGTTTATGTGGTTTCTTTTCTACTTATACAATTAACTGCCATACAAAAGTAATTATTGAGATGTATTCATTTGGCACATGAATTGTTTGTGAACTGCTATACTGTGAATATTAATTTAGCCACTTTTGAACAGTTTCTGCTTTTTTAATGTTGACATTAGCATAGGCTGCTCAAGAAAGTTGGACAAATTTCAGTACTGAGTATGCCCACCTACATCCTTGGTAGACCATGAACACATAGGTTTATTGTACATTTGGGTAGGGCTGCAGAAGGACAGAGAGCATTATGTATTAATGTGTGAACTTTATTTTGCTGGACTTAAAGGGTTGCTGTGTACCTGTTAGTTTACCAAGGCAAGTAGTCTGTCTGCGTAGCTCACAAATGTAGACCTATCCAGATGGTAGCCAGAGGTTAGCCTGTTATTCTTTGTCTGTGCACCACACCGGTCTTTTCAGCACTGGAACAATGGCATTGTCACAGTTGGTTGCTACCAGTACATGGCTACATCCCTTGGTATTTCACTGTTGTACTCCTACATAAGGGTATGCTTCTGGAACTCCTTCCAAAGCTATTTGCACAGTGTGTAACAGCAGAATAGTTGATATGCCTGTGTGTTTCTGCCTCTGCCAGGCCTCTCAAACACTCAGGTACATATTCAAACAGACTCAGGGAAAAGTAGTTAGAAGTGCGGTACACCTTTACAATATTAGAGACATTAAGTTGGGACTTTGAGAGAAACAGAGCATATGGATTAATACACATTTCCTGAAGTACAAGCAGTGTCCAACTCTTACTTATTGTCATTATTCATTAAGTGTAATTCACCACCTTTCTGACTAACATCAGTAGCTTTCAGAGGGATTCAGAGTGACACAGCTAAAACCTGTCTCAAAATCAGGGACATGCCTGAAATGTAGTTACAGTTGCAAAGTATGGCCTCTGCCCTAATCAGATATGCTAGTGTTTGTCCTGCTATGATACTGTGTGGGGGTTGTTAAGTGCTGCTGTAACATTATTTCCTGATAGTATGACTGGTTCTCTTTTCACAGTCATGTAACGCAATTCCACAAGAACTGCTGGTAAGGATCCACAGAACAGGATTTGTGTTATGGCATTCATATTTGTCCTTTACATTCACTCATTCTGATGCATGATATATTGATTGCAGCACCAATTTGTTGTATGTTTACCATGGATCAGTGGTACTTCATGCAGTCTAGTGTGACCAAGGTCCGGGGTTCGAGACTGACAGAGGTATTTTATTTTGCTGCTGAGCAAAACAACGGCCCTGACATAGAGTGACTAAGTCACTTTTAAGCAGTTGTAAGCAGGTTTGCGTGGGTTTCTGCGATGCATAGCAATACTTAGCTAAGCGCACACAAGCGCAAACCCGCTAACTACTGCTTAAAAGTGCTTACTCCCGCTAACCCCCACGCTCATTTCTTTGAAAGAAAAGAAAATGGGGAGATAGGAAAGTGGTGAAAAAGGGGCACAAAGAGGGAAAGACAGTAGGGAAAACAGCTCGGGATGTGCAGGATGGGTGTAGGGAAGGTCCATAGCTGCCCATTTCTTTAACAGCAACAGCTGTGCATATACTAATAATTTGGATGAAAATTTGAAACCTTCCACCACTGAGAGAGGGGTGAGGACAACAAAGTATGTTGTACTGCCAATTAAATTTCAGTCTATGTGTCCAGTGGACATGTGTGCAAAATGGGCAGCTATGTATGGGGCATAATTTTTTTGTAGGAGCAGATTGCCCATTTTTTTTCAGGTGAGAGTGGAATGTGGGGTAGGGTAAGTAGGTATATTTGGGGAGGTAGGTTGGGGAGGTAAACAGACAAGACAAACAAGATGCATACAGGGGTGGAATATGACACATAGGGTGAGTGAACACCATTGATGGTTAAGGGTGTTTGGAAATCGCAAGCCCATGAGCCCACAGATGGCAACAGTGGAACTGAGATCTCCACCCATGGGCAGTCACCACTGCACCTTCATGGCCTGGAGGATGGCTGTGCTGTGGACTGCATAGGAGGGGCAGGCTCACCCGAGCTGGCATAGAGGATCAGCGACTGAATGCTTGATTTCCCTATGCACCACAGCCCGGACTGTTTGGAGGGTGATAGGTGGCCCTTCTCCGGCCATGCTTGTACGTGGGGGACGAGCTCCATCCCCTGCAGCACTTCCACCAGAAGGTGGCACAGGACCAAAGGAGGAGGGGGTCCCAGGCTGGGCACCGGACCTGCTGGTGCCAGGTGCCATCGCCAGCTGAGGTGGGACAGGTGGGTCCGCTGGGACTTAATGACAATATGGGTTGGTAATAGCCAACAGCATTCCAATTTAGTTGTAACAGCATACAATAGTATTCCCATTAACCCAACACACCAGAGTTCCAACAGTTGAACAGCAAGCATAACACATGCATATATAGAACAACAGTGGACATTCCAACAGCATGCAGGGTTGATTGGTGGCAACAGGTCACCAAGATTGTGGTATGTGAACAGGGCACATGCATCAAAGTAAATGCAGATATTTATAAACCAATAGGACATGTATCCCAACAAATTTTATGAGCTTAGACATACCCATTGAGGTGTGGAATTGCATTGTTTAGGCACATACAGTAGGGTGTAAAAAGATACCTCCATTAACTTATATATACTTGTAGTTTACACTACATTCCTATTGACTGCAGTTATGTATCCCCTACATGTATTATTACACTGGGCAATGTCTGTTAAATTGTAAAATGGGTTTTGCTAGTTCTTGATATACCTGACCTGTATCTGACATACAAACTGTCCTGGATGCAGATGTTACTGCTACATATTACATATTAATTTATATTTAAATATCTACATGTCTGTATGTATTCAGGTGACATTATCAGGTATATGTTGACAGCCCCCTACATTTCTATCAGCACACTGACATTTCTGGGGAACAGAATAACAAGCTACTCATGTGCCAGATTAGCCAGTACATGCCGGCCATGAACCGACAGTTGAGGACTGTATATATGCTTAACAGCTACTGGCACTCCCTTCATCCACTTTATATGGGCCTACCCATGTGTGGGTTGACTGTGCTTACTACAACAGTACTATTTCTATAATGCAAGGGTACAACAACATATTGAAGAAAATGACATGGACACACTCCAGGAATTACACCTTTATTTATTACATTACACACTTTTCTAGTGGCTCTCTCATTTATTTGATATATCAGTGCATGTAGAGGTCTTTTATTCAAGACATATTATACCTTTATTAATGGGTTACCACACCTTTTCATGCTGTCTCCCTTATTTTATATAACAGTACATACAGAGAAGTTATTCAACACTCATTATACCTTTATTAATGGGTTACAACACTCTTTTTCAGGCTCTCTCACTTATTTTATATAACAACACATGCAGAATAATTACTAACCTGCCTGATGGTGCAGCCTTAGCAGCCTATCTGCATAGGCTTGCTGATTCGCAGCATGGACACCTGCAGCTGTGAAGTAAATGAAGGGATATTGAGACATACCTATCCATAACATGGACTACTATAGCAATTCTTACATACTTCATTCCATGGCTACATACTCAGTAGTGGGGCATTTTCCATTTGATGGACCTCCTGTATCCACTGGTTCAGTCGGTCCTCCTTGCGTCTCTTCAGGTCTGAAATGTGGTGTCTGACCTGCTCACCAGTCCGAGGGATGCCTGTGGCACTGGTGAGATCATGTGCTAGATGGTTCCAGGCTTCCGCTTTGTATTCAGTGCCTTGAAACTAGCCCTGCAGGAGTCTTGCATCATGATGATGGACGAGGAGCCAAACCATAACTTTTGACTCCTCAATGCCCCACCGTTGCACTCAAAAACGAGAGCCCTCTCCAACACCGGCCATACTGTCTGCAGATGGAAGCTACAACAAGTTATGGCAATTATTCCCGCCTATGGAGCTTAAATATGCCTCATTTCCCGCACTTATTTGTGATTGGTCGGTTTTCAAAATTCTCAGCTGAGAGCAAACCTGTTTAGCAATGGGTAAACTTCCATTGATATATATGAGTGTTTTGGAAATGCATCCGTATTTAAAGCTGTCATGGCGTAGTGGTTTAGTACTGTGATTATGGTGCACAGTATCCCGGGTTCAAGGCCTGCCATTGCTTTTTATTTTATTACTAGCCAGACCGGCTTGGAGGTGTGGCTGTGTTTAGCCGACTTTGCTCAACTTTGCCCAACGTTGCTCGATGTAGCTCTACATTGCTCTATGCTGCCCGACGTTGCACTAGTTAGTGCGGTGCACAGCTCCGCACTAACATGTTTTGTTTGCCCTAGTTGGTGCAATGCGCAGCTCCGTGCAAAACTATTGCCCTAGTTATAGCACTGCTAAGCTATGAGCTATTGTACTTAACTGTGCTTAATACTAGTAAACTTTGCTTAGTAGTGCTTCACATTGATTAAAATACATTACTTATGCATTTTTCAGTATGCATGACCATTCCACATGCTTATGTATATATATTAAATATCGTCTACTACCACATAGGCTATTTCAATGCATTTTACTGTGATTTAAAAGTTAAATGATGCACTGACATCAGACCCTTACACTGCAGTGTCCGTGTAAGACTTACACGGAGGATTAGTGAATCCCGGCCAGAGACTTAAGTAATGTAAAATGATAGTGGTTATACTGAAGTTTTGTGTCACATATAATACTTAACATCGGACTGGAAGAAATATTTTCCAAAATTACTAAGCTAATAACCATCATTATGACAAATGGACTTGATTGTGCCATACAAAGGCAGTACTTTGCTGTTTCACACTTATGTCAGACCGTCTACCTTGGAGGTAGCAATATCTAATATTAAGGGGTGGACAGGCAAAATGGTTAACAGTGTTAATCAGCAGACTAATTTTGCCACATCTGAGTTAAGTGCTGCCAAGATGACAATGCAGAATAAAGTTGTTTCTGTAGCTTTTGTGTTAATGAAGTAAAGAAGGAACATAGTTAAGCAGGAAATAATGTAATGTATGGATGTTATCAATAAAATGACACCTGCCCAGGGGGTGTCATCAGACCTTGCTACTATGGAAAGGCATAATTTACCTTTTATTATTATTATTATTATTATGCTTTGTTTATATTTTTGTTCTATAAATAGTTCCTATGCCTAATGTTAGCATATGTAATTGTTGTTGCAGTAAGTATTTTACATCCAAAATATAAGTTATGTTAAGTATTTAAAGCTTACACACACACACACACACACACACACACACACACACACACACACACACACACACACACACACACACATACATTCAGACACTCAAATATATGCATCGAAACACATACAAATAAAGAGACACACACTTTTGCGCACACGCAAACACAAGTATCCAGCAGTTACAGTCACTTTCCTGAACGCATAAACTTCAGCTATATTGTGATCAAATGAATGAAAAACAAATTATCCTGTGCAAGGAATTGCACCTCCCTGTATGCCTCTTAACTGTCCCTGATTTTAGCACATAGTTTTGCTCTGTCCCTCATTCAATGTTTGTTTTTCTGGTAAATGACTGTGGATTACAGTTACTCAATAATGCCAGACATTTCAGTTTTATTCTTCTTACTGTATAGGCCGTGCATACTGATGGAGAAACTACTGCAAAGAAGTTCAGAGCTATGTGCTCGCTGTCTTCTTTCATTTACCCTCTACTGTCTTTCTCTTTCTCTGACACACACACACACACACACACACACACACACACACACACACACACACACACACACACACATACACGCACGCACACACGCACGCACGCACACACACACACACACGCGCACGCATATCACATTTTCTTTTATTTGCTGTTTTTTATTTTACACTCGTTAAACAGCAAAGCTATGTTTAGGGAGTGTAAAAAACAGTGGTTGTTTGCTTTTTTTCTGCCCCAGCCTCATGGCAGCCTAATATGTATCTGTGAAGTGATGGACTTGTTTTTTACCATGCTTTATCTGCTTATTAATACTCTGTGAAGAACATTTTATTCTCCATTAGGGTGATGGTGTACATTTCATCATTTCGCTTAATATGAATAATACCCAGCTCCTCTAATACTGTATATGAAGTGTGACTGGCCCTCTTTACCCCAGCCAGTAATCAAACAGCCTCAATCCTCACCACTGACACCAGTGAGAGACTATCACTAAGAACAGGAATGGATTTAAACAGTATTTTCAAATGCAGTTCTATGCATCAAGCACAGTTCCCCCCAGGAGCACACCTGGAAAATACTCCAGACCACAAGACTCTCTGTCTTTCCAGATCCAAAACAAGACTCTCTTTGGAACATTGTGTCCCATTTCCAAGTAACTGACACACCCACACCTGGGTATTTGATTTTCACACATACACACACACACACACACACACACACACACACACACACACACACACACACACACACACACACACACACACACACACTCCTGGGAAAGGCTGGCACAGATTTACTAGCTGTGCCCCTTTCTGTCCAGACAATAAGATAACTATACTGCCACCAGTCAAGTCACTATCAGGCTTTTACAAGGGTATCCAATTATACTGAGTAAAATCAATGGTAATATAAAAAGTAGAGTATAACCCAAGCAGCAAAGCATTTTGCAGGGGCCAATGCATCACTAGAATAAAAAAAACAGCACTCAGGAATGAAGGTAACAGGCTGCAGTCACTAAAAAAAATGTTTAATAAACTTGATTAAACAACATCTGTTTAGTGACTGCAGCCTGTTACCTTCATTCCTGAGTGCTGGTTTTGTTTTTTGGGGGTTTTTTTGTCACAGTTTTGGTTCTTAGTTTTGTGGTTTTATGACATCACTAGAATAAGCACAAGTACTCTCAAGAACTTAAAAGTATTCTGTAAAAGACCAGCCACAATTAAAAGTATAAAGATATTTAATAATAAATAAAATAGAAAACATGAGAATATTAAATATTTAAGTGCAATAAACATCAGAGTTTCAGTCACAGGAGAAGTAAAAATAACACAGTGGGACAGATTCAAGCAGATGCATAAAACAATACTGACCGAATCTCACTGTAATTTCTGACTTGTCTAAAGAACTGTTCCCTATCTAACTTAATTAATACAGCAAGGCAAAATTAGACACTGAGTTGCTTACTTCTACAAGGGAAGATGCTGTTCTGCCAAGTTACGCTAATCTAACTGAACTGACTGTGATAACTGTCATAGATTTTTTATATATATATCAGTTTCCAAAGAAAACAAAACAAAACAAGCTGATCTGTGAGTTCCATCCCCTCAGTGCTGGTTATAGAATTACATCACATTTGATCACATGTCTCTGGTAGAGTACAGACTCAGAGCTTTTCTAAGATCTGTTGCAGTATTTAAAAATTATAGAATTCTTTGTTTAAACATAAACAGCTAGTCAATTACAATAACTCTGTTGATACATTTTTAACATAAGCATCTGTACAAGTCAGTGTGATAGTCAAATGACAGAAAATTATTTACAAAACTATTTACAAAATTCCAGCTAACTATGCTGGCATATGTTACACATGCATTGCTCTGTTCTCTTTGGTACAGATAGCAATATCTCACATCATCACAAGATTTATATATGCTACTATGTTTTGTGCCTGTCTGGATTGTCAGTTCATAAATAAAGCTAAATGTTACTGTAATGCTGTCATCTGTACAGTGTATTTAAATGTTACTGTACAGCTGAGAGCATAATATAGAGAATGGTGAGGCTAAACTTTCCACAACAGCCGCACCCTGTCAACATGTACATATACCTTCCACAACATTTGTAGAGGTCCTGAAGGCTACATCCAAAAAAGCCTCACCTGTATATCAAGAAACTATGAGCTCAATAAAACAAAATGTTCATGCCTGTAACATGTTATACAGACCAGCTGATGTCCACTCTGTTTCTATACAGTGTTAATGAAGAGAGTGTTAAACATTGAAACATATGAAGTTAACAATGAACCAATCCAGAACTGGAAGCCCATAAGGCTGACACTGTAACCAGGCAATGCCTAAAACATCCTACAAGCTGATAACAATCTGGACATTTTAAGAAGCTTGTGATACTGACATACCTTCTTAAGGCAAAAATAGGGATATCTCAACAAGGTTAAGAATATTTAGGCTAGTCATGGTAGGATTATTTTTCATCATAGAATTAATATCTAAGAGGGTCCTTCCTCTTTAATTTACAACAGAATATGGTTATATTATCCATTTGCTGAGGATTCAGATGTTTTGTAAGATTTTCTGTATCCGCCTTACATTCCTATTTCTATTTGCTTACTGCAGACTGCAAGGCATTCACAGATTCACACCGTTCAATATTTGGATGATTATCTTATATTGGACTCTTTTTCCAAATGTCTAGATTCTCTGACATTTGACAAAGAAATCCTTCTCAGTTTGGGGATCCATGTGAACTTACAGAAATCAGGTCTTACTCCTTCCCACAGCATATTTTTTCCAGGATGTTTTGTGGGTACTTCCCTAGGAAGGGCTTTTCTTCCTCTAGACAAACCAGAACAGTACAAAGAAGAGTTCCTAATCTTTTCCAGTCAGTCTTGGACATCTGCCAGGGACTACGTCAAAATTCTGCATTTTGTGTCCTCTATGATTACCATGATTTCCTTGGCCAGATTTCACATGAGAAAAATGCAATGATACTGCAATGGTTCAGTCTGGTTTCAACATTAGGACCCTCTATATTTTCTTTTTCCATTCATGGGGTTTGTGAGAAGGGAACTACTGTGGTGAGTAGACCAGTTGTCTCTCAATCCAGATCTACCCTTCTCTCTTCTCTCCCTTTTTAGTCTGTTACAAGGATGCATCAGACTTTGCTTTGGGAGCTATATCAAAGGGATGAAAGTTCAGTGACTGTGGAACAAACATGGCAGACACAAGCACATAAATGTCAACAAAATAATGGCAGTGATAAATGTTTTGAAAGTCTTAAGTAATCTCTGGTCTCCAGAATCTCTGCAAGTAAAGACAACTCCCCACTAATATTGTATATAAACAAACAAGGGAATACTAGATCTTACTCTATTATCAGATTTGCAATGATAGCTGAGAGGTAGCAGCAACTCATGTTATTTTGACTCTATAGACTTTGCATTCTGTCAAAGTAAAATTGTGTAGATGACAAACTGAACAGGAGCTGGGCAAACCGTCACAAATGGAAACTGCACCCAGGGATCTTCCAAGAATTGATTCTTCTGTGGGGAACACCTCAGATATATCCATTTGCCTTATTTTCAAAATAGACAGCTAGAGAAATTTCACTCCAAGATTCTTTATAAACAGGACTGGAAAATGAATGCTTTCTCATTGTGATGGATGGGAATGAACCTGTATACCTTTCCACTGATATCCAGGGTTCATCTAAAGATCCAGAACTCCACAAAAATAGTTATGGTGACTTCTGTTGGTCCAGACAACAGTGGTTCTCCATTCTTTTGAAAATAACTTTGGACAATTGCCACAGGCTTTAGCACAGGGTGGATTTACTTCTACAATTCAGGAGTTATTTGACAGTAATCATATCGACGGTAAAAAAGTTTGAAAACTTATCACAAACATAAGAAAACTTTTTTGTTGGGGAACAAGCCCCCTCCCATACTCCTTATGTGAAGGGATACCCTCACACCCTTGCACTTGTATATACCAACTCAAGGTGGCACAACAGTGCAGGAAAAGGCAAGCTACACTGTTGGCAAAGTTAGTTTTGCTGAGCAGCATTTGCACATTTTATACTGAGCAAAACAAACTTCATTTATTTAACATGGTCCCAATTGATGCACTATGACTTCCTCACTCTGGGCCTGCAATCAAAGAGCCTGAATCCTCACCACTGATGCTGGAGAGGGGCATGCACTTTGAACAAAAATAAATACATTCAGTATTTCCAGGTGCATCAAGTAATATTTCCATTAAGAGCACACAGGGAACACACTCAGCCTGGGATCTGGGTTTCTCTCTTTGTCTCCAGGTCCCCAGTAAGGCTCCCCATTGGCACAGCTGCAGAGTTAAGTCCTCAGCCGAGTGTCCAAGCCAAGTCATCCACCACTCTCTGTGAAACCAGTGGTCTGTGTCCCTGCTCCAAGCAGCTGATACATACACTCTTTGAGATTTGGTTTGCAGACACACACACACACACACACACACACACACACACACACACACACACACACACACACACACACACACACACACACACACACACACACAGATCTAGGACTATTGAACGAAAGTTCAATAGTCCAAATCCACAATCACCGAGCACACTTTAATGAAAGCTCTTTCACCAAAAAAGTGCTTTTGTTAAAGTGTGTTTAAAAAAAATAAAACATTACTTTTATGTTTTTGCAGGGGGCAAGCCCCCCTGCACCCCACACCTCCCTACTTAAATATTCTCACTCCGAGATCGCACTGCAATGGGGAAAAGGGAAATTTCCCTTATCCTCACTGTAGTGCAATCTCTGCAACAGGCAAACTTACGCGAAAGTGCCTTTCAGTGAATAGCACTTTCACCCGGCCAAATCTGTTTCGGTTATGTTGCCGTTCGGTGATCCATACAGATCACACACACACACACACACACACACACACACACACACACACACACACACACACACACACACACACACACACACACACACACACACCTGGGAAAGACAGACACAGGTTTACTAGCTATACCCCCTTCTTCCCAGACTATAATGTATTTACTGCCACCAGACACTCCCAAGCCAGCTACTCTAAGGCTTTTACAAGGGTACCCAATTATACTGAGTGGAATTAATATTAATAAAAATGGTAGTGTTTTGACCAATGCAGTAAGTCCTTCAGCAATGGCCACAGAGTCACCAAACAGATATGTGTACTCTGAAAGGTTAAAATGTTCTCTAAAGGACCAGCCACAATGAGAAGTATAAATATATTTAATTATAAATAATAAATGAACATGAAAATACTAAATATCTATTTACAATAAACACCAGTGTTTCAACTGCAGGAAATATTAAAATAACTCAGATGAATAGATCACACAGATACAGAAAAAACAGTACTTAACTAATCTCACTATATTTTCCTGACTGATCTCAAGAGTGACTATTCCCTAGTTAAGTTAATTACTACAGCAAGGCATAATGAAGTAGGTGAGCGACCCTTCTATGTCAGGTTTCCAAATCAGAATGCAGTGAAACTTCTGTCTCACCTAATATTTAAATATTATTTCTGTACAGAATGACATCACATACATCTAGTCATATGACTTTTGATGCCCAGGCATCCCCCTCCCCATTTCTAGAAACTGCCAGGATTTAACACCTACACGTCAATAATACACACACAAGAGCTTTGCTCAGATCTGGTGCAGCTTCTATAAGTAACAATCACAAACTTTGGCTACTCCTACAGAGACTAACAAACCATGCTTCTTCCAGACATTATGTCTTTGGCTTCATTAAAAAGTGCAAGATAACATCTTTATGGCTTAGGCTCAGTAATTTAATTTCTTACTGTTTTCCAAAGTTAGCTGGAGCTGAGCTTAACCTCTTCTCTTCTAATATCCTCTGTTGACATATATATATATATATATATATATATATATATATATATATATATATATATATATATATATATATATATATATATATATATAGATATAGATATAGATATAAAATTCAGTTACACTACACTCAGGACTCACTGTTGCTACAGTTTTAACACAAGCATCTGTACAAATCAGTTTGATATATGAATGACATGTAATTTTTTACAAAATACCAGCTAGCTGTGCTGTCATATGTTATACATCCACTGCCCTACTTCTCCTGGCATAGATGGAAATACCTCACATCATCACATCCACCCCAATCTAAAAATACTTCAACTGACTGCCTGGATGACGAGCTTTGATACTTTCTGGGCACCTTTTTCCTGAGGATATACAGCAGGTACTAAAGAGTCTAAAAATCCTGCTACAAGAAAATCATATATGTGTGAGTGCAAAATATTTTTTAGTTGGTGCACAGTACAGATCAGGGCCCCTTTTATGTCCTAGAATGTTTGTGTAAGTTATTATCCTCTGTCCTTTCTTACCAAAATTTACATTTTGACCATTTTTACTTGTCTGTTCTTAGATCCCCCTCCCTTTTTTGCTCTTTCTGAAGTCAAAATGTTTTTGAAAAGGGGGTTTGCATATCTGTCCACTAAAATATATTTGGCTCTTCCTTGGGATCTTAATTTTGTGTTTCAAAAATTGACATTTCTTTCATCGTCCATTTGAACCAGCTCATCAGGCCATTTTGAGGTTCCTAACATAGAAAACAGGGTTAATAATTGCTCTGGTTTCTGCAAGAAGAGTATCTCAGTTACAAGCTCTTATGATGAGTCAGTGATATCTCGTTTTCCACAAGGATATGGATAGGGCATCTTTGAGAATCAATCCTTCTTTTATGCCTAAGGTGGTTTCAGAGTTTCTAGGTTCATATGTACATACTAGGCTAACCATCCTTGTGAGTTATTTTAAGCATAGCCAACTTCCTTTTCAAAGGTGAGAATCAAACTCTGTACCTTGTGTCTGTGAGGTAAACACCTTAACTAGTATAAGAACTCCCCAACCCCTGTTTATTTTGAGCCAAGCTACTAAACTTCCTGTGTTCTTTCCAGAATCTAAAAATTTGGTTGAAAGAATTCTGCAGACTTTGTATGTCCACGTAGAGCTCAGATGCTACTTGGACAGAAAAAAATCATTCAGGAAGGCCAATCAGCTATTTATTTTCTATAAAGGTAAGAAAAAAGGACAACAGTGTTAAAACAGACAGTTTTGAGATGGTTGTCTCATGATATTTCTTTCTGTTATACTCATTACAACAAGTCACTTCTAGGCAGGATCAGGGATTATTCTGTAGCTGTTTGGAAAGGGGCATTCTAGATGCTGCAGCTTGGTCCTGTGTATATACATTTATAAAGCATTGCAAAATTGATTCATTTTTCCAGGCCTAAAACTGCTTTTGCTTAGACCATTCTCCAGGGACTCCTGGAATTTCAAACTTCTTCCTACACCATATAATTCTAAACTATGGTACTCTATCCAAATAGCTTACGCTCCTGCAGCAGTGATCTAATGTTGAGCGCAGTACAGTTGTGTAAAGCTTACCACAACAGAAGATGTTCTAATAGATCACTGATGCAGTAACCACTCCCCCCTCCACTGCTACCCCTTTTCTCCTGTGTTTAAGGTATATTTCAGAATGTGGATATTTATATACATTTTTGTATACATTGTTGCTTATATGTTTCCTTTTCATTTCCTACCAATTCTCTAATTCCAGGGGTCTAGCCTCCTTTCTTCAGGCAGGAAATCTGAGGTTTTGGTGCCTTAACCACTGTTTTATGTGCCTCTCTTCAATCCTCAAAGTAGTTAGTGTGCATTAAGAAAGCCCTGAGGCTTTAAAAATTGCCCAGTGGTCATATTGTTTCAGGATATAACCTAAAACTCTTCGGCTACTGCAGCAGTGATGTATTAGAACAACTATAATGGTAAGTTTGCTTACACAACTGTACTTTCCCTAAACATAGTCACCAGTCATAATGACATCATCTTTAACCTAAGAGCAAAATCCAACTCAATCAGAAATAAATTATCCTTCTTGGACATTACCAATGGAAAATATGATGCAAAAATTACACTCTTGTGACAACAGACTGGGATACTATCATGAATGACACAAATAAACCTGCTGAGGAAACATGAATACATTCAGGTAAGCAGAACAGAAACATGATCAGTGGGGGGCCCGAGACAGTATAATATCAGGGTGAATTTGTAAGTACTCATGCAGTCATCCACTTCCCATGAATACATACCAGTAAGCAGAACAGGAACATGATCAGAGGGGGCCTGAAGCAGTATAATATCAGGGTGAATTTGTAAGTACTCATGCAGTCATCCACTTCCCATGAATACATACCAGTAAGCAGAACAGGAACATGATCAGAGGGGGCCTGAAGCAGTATAATATCAGGGTGAATTTGTAAGTACTCATGCAATCATCCACTTCCCAAGATAACGTATAACACTTATTAACTTGTAGTGTGAATCTGTCCCAGAGGTAGGGGATATGCTGCATAATGAATCGATCTTTCCATCATGTTTTACTTATTTGCCCATGAAGATTTAGATCCCTAGATCTTGTTTTTGTGGAGATTGTTTTCAAAAACTGGCCTAATCAGTGCTGAATATAAGAGGGAAATGACCTCTTTAGAGCTTAATGATATTCTTTCATCAATGAACTGTGCTCAGTTGAAGGACTTTCTGACTACTGTCACTACATGCTAAGCAAAGGAGAGAGAATCATCTACCCAAGTTCCAAGGTCTTTGACAGCATTCTCATTTTGGATTTGGATATTGTTTTTGTTGTATGCAGGGAGGAGGGGCTGTCTACCAAATGTGGTAACATTGCACATGTTAGCATTTAATTTGAGCACATTTTTTGTGCATTAGGATTTTACAGCTATAAGGTCTTGCTAAAGGGCTTGGGCATCACAGGGGGACTTGACACTCATTCCCAGTTTGCTGTTCTCTACAAAGTTGGTTAGCCAGAGGACTTGGGTCATGGTCAGGAGATCAGAAAAGTAAGCACTGAACATAACAAGCTCCAGCAATGAGCCCCTTTTGACACCACTGGTCACCTTCATACTCTCTGATGTGGCACCTGCTACCCGCACCATGTTGGGTTTTGTTGCTTAGCCAATTTTCTATCCATCTTGCCATGTCAGGATCTATTTCTAATGCATTAAGCTTGTTAACTATGCCAGCATGAGGATGGTGTGAAACACCTTGGCCTGTCAAGGTATGTTGTGTGGACAGCATGATTGCTGTCAATAGCCTCTGTTACCCTTCTGAAGAAGTTACCCAGATTCATTAGTCTGGGTCTACTCTTAACAAAGACAAACTGCTGTGGGATTAGCCTAAGATTTTTAATATCATAGTTTACCAGGTCAGGTATAATATCTTCCATGGCTTTGGAAGTAAGATTCATCAGGTCGATGGGCCTATAATTCCTAGGGTCAGTGATGGGGCCCACCCTTATGGAGTGACATCACTACTGTTGCATACCAAACCGCAGGAACAAAACCTGTGGCTAAACTTAGGTTAGATTGTTTAAGGATCAGCTGTACCAGGGATAATGTAGTGTTGTTTACTCAAGAGCCAGGTATATTATCAAGTCCTATGCAGGAAGTACTTATAGTCTTGTAGACCACTTTCGGTACAAAGTCTTTAGTGATGACAGGGGTTCTGAGAAATTTAGCTATATAAATAGTAATAAATGCTGTAACAAAGAATGTAAAAGAAAGTCACAGAAGAAGCAAGTTTAATTTATGGAAATATTAAAATTAGTTATTTTGAACTATGAAGATGATATTGTTATTATAGTTAAGAATCATATGTTGGTAATGTTTTAATGGCATATCTGAGAGACAGGTTAGCAGAAGTATGTTTGAGTTTGATTATAGAAAAATCTAAAGCTTTTGACAATAATTAAAAGATAGGGGTGTATATTTCTTAAAAAATAAATAGAAATATCAGGCATATGGCTTGGGAAGGGGGATATTATAAGGGAAAAATTGATTAATATCATGGAGGAGTTACAGACTATGGGGGACAGTGGAGGGGTTATCATTTATCTTTTAATAACAATTAATGTTATTTATCTTTTAATAACAATGTTTATTTATTACATTATATGTTCTTTAGGAAAGTTAAGCTATATAGGAAACTTTTTTTTGTTTTAAAGATATGAAAAAGGAATTAGTGGCAATTTTTAACATCATTTTGGGGTTCTAGACTGAATCCCATTAAAAAAAGATGTAGCTTATAATAGTGGGAGAAAAAGAAATTCAGTTTGATCTAAGCTATGAAGTATATTAATTTACTTTTATGCTTCAGATATCAAAGCTTGTGAAAGAAGATGAAAATAAAATCATTGCAGGGAATGTTAAACAAAGGTGCACTTTTCTTAGACAAGATCAGTTCAAATGAAAAAAACAACAGAAGTGGAAGAACATTAGACTTTATATAAAAAATACTAGCCTGGAAACTTAATAAGTGGAAAGGGACAGTAAAATGATATGAAAAGATTATGGAAAAATGTTATTACGTTTGTCAGTAGGACAGGTTCAATGGTAACACATTAAAGCTATAAAGGAGAGAAAAATGTAACGCCAAGGTAGCAGCACAATGTGAAGAATTTATATGAAAATTGCCTTTGAAGAAATTACCTGTTAAAGGATTAATGTTATACAAGAGAATGGAGGTGTGAGAGGGGTGAATTATTTGGGGGAAGAATGCGAAGGGATTTGCAGATGTCATAATGTTAAAAAGATTAATCAAAGGGTAAACAGACACGTGTTTGGATGTTTGTTGGAGTATTTGGCAGGCGCCTTAATCATTATGGGCCTCAGCTGGGTTTAAAGAGTTTGTGTTTCTGAAGTCTAGACAAACTATCCACTGTGCTGATGAAGTCAATAAAAAGGTTGAAAGAGGAATGCCCACAGCTTGTGGGCTTGGCTTTATTGGCCTGAATGTAACCATAAAGACTTAAAAAGTAAAAAAAGTCATGGATATTCAGAATACATTTTGCCAAAATATTTGATGTCCTTTACAGGTCATTTACATATATCCCATGGGCCTCCACTACAGAAGGTTTAAGGTATCACACAGTGAAAACTCTAGCTTGGCTGGATTTTCTTGCAGTTTTTACTGAATGGTTTGTCTGTGTTTTCTTTTTACCCTTTGGTTTTATATATATATATATATATATATATATATATATATATATATATATATAAATAGATAGATAGATAGATATATGGGTTCAATACTAAATCTCAAATTATGGAATCTTGAGACTCTGAATCCCGAAGACCAGAATCTCAAGATTCTGTGATATTGAAATTAAAAAAAAAAATTATATAAAGAAAAAAAAATTAGAAAGGTATATGCAGGGAGGCAAACCCTGCATACCCCCCACACCCCCTGCACTTAAATATACCAACTCCAAGATCACAGTACAGTGGAGTGAATGACAACATTTCCGTTCCGCTATGCACGGCACTATTTTGCCATTTGGTCTACTGTGGTGCGATCACAGAGTTGGTATATTTAAGTTGCAGGGGTGTGGGGGGTACATGGGGGCTTGCCCCCCTGCATATGCTTTAAAAAATGTTGTTTATTCAATTTCAATATTATGGAATCTTGAGATTCTGGTCTTCGGGATTCAGAGTCGCGAGATTCTGTAATTCGAGATTTAGTAGTGAACCCAGATATCTATCTATCTATCTATATATATATATATATATATATATATATATATACACACACACACACACACACACACACACACACACACACACACACACACACACACACACAAATATACATTTTATCTACTACATACATTAATACAATGTTGAGATAGTCATCCAAATCCAGGCCCAATCAACACTTTTATATCAACCATGACCCAAGCTGACCAAATATTTCAGCACACCAACACATCCACTACTAGGCTAGCTAATCACACATCTCAACACGCACTTGACCTAGTAACAATAAATACTCGCAGCATTTGCAATAAAACTACTGAATTCCATGGCTGGTTAACTACTCACATCCCAAATATTATTGGAGTAACAGAAACATGGCTAAAACTGCACATTGCTGACACTAAAATTCTCCCTCCAGGATATAATATAATTCATTCAGACAGACTTCATAAAAAGGGTGTTGTTGTAGCATTAATCTATCAAAACTCACTACATATAACAACCTATACAAAACCCCTCCCCACTTTCAATAACCTTGAGCTCAAACTTACATCATTTCACATAAATAGGGACAAACAAATATGTATAGCAGTAATTTATATTCCCCCAGGCCATAATATCTACATACTCGAAGACTTTTTATCTTGGATAAATCAGAATATACTGCATGAAACTATAATTCTATGAGATACGAATATTAATTGGTTAAAAGTAGACACCCCCTTCCCAACAAACAGCATAACCCTTCACATTTTTACCCAACTCGTCAGTACTCCCACTCATGGTCTATCTACAGACTCTGAATCAACCCTAGATTGGATACTTATAACCCATACCCAAAACTACTCAAACTCAGGCACCCTACCAGATACATTAAGTGACCACCTTCCAGCATATACCTATAGGACTTGCCCTCAAGCAATCAAAATGCACTCTTATAGAACCTCCAGGAATTTTGCCCACTTTGATCAAAATAAGTTTATAAGTATCCTAAACTCCCAAAACTGGAACCCATTAAAAATACTCCCCTTAGATGAAGCTGTTGACTATTTCAACAAACTCTTTTTAAATACTCTCAATAGCCTAGCTCTAATGCGTACAAAATGAACCAAAACTAACTAACCATGCCCCCTGGTTAACAAAACTAACAAAACAAACAATCTTTCTTAGAAACAAAGCATTGAAAATATGGCTAAGAGACAGAACAAAACAAAATGAACTTTATTACAAACAACTCCGTTACAAATCAAAAAGGTAGTGATACAAGATAAACAAGATTATTTTTCTGCTAAACTATCTACCTCATATAATAATCCCCAAAATTTTGGAAGTCTGTCTCCTCTCTACTTAACCCTGGTACCATCCAAAACACATCCCCTGCACCAGAAAAAAACCCACAAGAAATGTCCTAAGATTTTAATACCCATTTCATCTCTACCATTAAAAACCTACTCAAAGACTGCCCATATAGCCCAAACACACGCTTTCTACCACCTACAGAACACACAGAAAATGGTAGTAGTGACATCATTAGGGAAAAGTGCAATAAGGAGTTAGTTGCATGCAAGTAACTGAATGTAAATTTATAAAATCATATATTTGAATGGAATTATTTAATAGAATTGAAATGAAATTATCATTAATTAATTTTTGTTAATTAATTGTTGATACTGTATGGTTTTATGGTGTAGAGCATTTTGTAAGACATGATTGTGAAGTCTTTTTATATGTATTATTGGGGAGCTTCTTCCTTGTTTCTTTTTTTCTGACACTTATAGGGGGTACACCTTTAAGCTTGGGTGGAAAGTTTGTAGGAATTTGGTATGTATTAATTGAAATGTATTAGCACATTTAATTGATGGGATATAAAAAGCTGCTAGAGTTGTACTGTTTCATTCCTTGAAGGCTTGTTAGCCGAGGTACCAGACGAAGTAAGAAATAAAGAATAAGCAGCTTAATTGTTTTGCTTGTACTACACAACCAGCCAACCCCTTCACTATCCAACCTGTACCCATCTCTGATCTTGAAACTCCTAAAATAACTCAGACCTTGTTCACTGTCTGCAGATAATCTTCCCCCTGAATATCTGCAACTAGCAGCCAGCGTAATAGCATATCAAGTTACCATTCTCATAAATTGCTCTCTCTCTGAACCCTACATTCCCCTTCTATGGAAAGAATGCATCATTACTCTATACACAAAGGGGGAAACTCCCATATTCTTTCTAACTACTGCCTTAGCTCTATACTCTCCCCACTATCCAAAATCTTTCAAAAATGTGTTTACTCACAACTACTTCAACACCTCTCATGTAATGCTCTTCTATCCCCAACCCAACATGGTTTCTGGTCAAGGCATAGCACTATTACTGCCCTACTATCTTTCACTGACATTGTCAACAAAGCCTTAGATGCAGGCCATACTACCTCTGTAATCTTACTAGACCTATCTAAGGCTTTTGACACAGTGTCACACACTAAGCTAGTAAACCATCAAAACTAGGTTGTTCCCCAAAAATCTCTCAAGTGGTTTACCTCTTACCTACAGAACAGAGAACAATCAGTAAGATGGTTAAAGGCACAATCCTATTACCAACCTAACAATATAGGCGTACCACAAGCATCCATTTTAGATCCACTTCTATTCAACATTTTTATCAACAACCTCCACAAAGCCACCCAATCCAGAATCTCATCCAATATGTTGGTGATTCAGCACTGATCTCCACCTCCAACAATTTCTTTGACCTCCACACAGCTACACAACAGGCCTTTACTTCTATTGAACCATGGCTTATTGATGCACAACTGAACAAAATAATACAATTTAGGGTCCATGCAAATTGCACCTGTACTCCCCTGCAGCAGTATGGGACAAAGTGAACCAACTCACTATTAAAGAGTTCTTATCTGCACAATCACATAGTTTAAGCGCTTTCATCTGCAAACCACAGACTTCATCAGAAACCTGCACCTGCCTCAGGAGCAAAGCACCTTAAACAGTACTTTGCACCAAATACTAACATGATAAACTTTGTAAAACCTAGTCTTCACTTGAATCTACTGTATTTCCTACTATTTCAGGATACTATAATTCTTACTAATGAAAGTATTTGCTTCTTAGTCCATTCTGTTTCTGTTGATGTAACTTTACAACCTATTGTAATTTTTTTTCTAGTTTAGTTTAATGTAAATCCCAAGGAATGTAATGTGTAATCTGTTTCTGTCATTCTCTGTAATCTTTGTGGAGCTTTTCTCCCCGAACCTTCACTGAAAATGGGTCTCTGACCCAGTGGACTTTCCCAGTTAACAAATGTTAATAAATAAATAAATATATATATATATATATATATATATATATATATATATATACACAAAAAAAGAAAATAGGATACTTATTGTTATATATCTCAACTCAGAGTAGTGGTCAGTGTCCCTCCTCCACTCAGCTCAGTGTGAATAAACAAAAATCCTTTCAAAGGTAGGGCTTAAATACCAGAAGTGCAACCTGAAGCAACTAAAGAAAGGCTCCAAAGAACCAATGAGTTCTTACTCCAAGAACTAGACCAGCCAACCTTCACCAGCCAGTGACCAATTTACACAATCCTTTCATTAAAGTGAAGAAAGGCTTCTGCAAATCCAAGATGGCCTGGAACATGTGCTCAGAGCAAACAGCCACTGCAAACAAACAACCAGGCCCTAGAGAGAGTAAACTTGAACTGGACTGTGCTACAGCTACTAGTTAGACTATTTTAGGCAGAAAATACTACATAAATGTTTATCACAGCAAAAAACAGCAGTGAGACATTAAATGAAAGTTTTAAACAGATAAAGGAGCAAGGAAACTCTAGAGAATGCTTTTAACTGCAAACAAATCAGTTATGTGATGCAGTCCACAGCAGGACATCAGAACAAACATATGCTTAACAAATGGACAAAATTTTCCACTTAATACCTTTCACAAAGTGAAACTAGTAAAGAAAGCTATACAAACAGTGTGACAGCAACAAAATTGATTTAACAGGCCCTGTAAGGCAGACAATTTTAGTACAACAGTACAAATTAGTTTATAGCAATAAAATAGAGTAAAAAGTAGGCAGCAGACAATAAAAAGTACTATAAATGGTTAGAATCAGCAATAACTAGTAAAAAATAAGGAAAAAAAAAACAGGATACTTATTGTTATATATCACAGATGAGAATTGTGGTCAGTGCACCTCCTCTGCTCAGCTCAGTGTGAATAAACGGAAATCCTCTCAAAGGAAGAGCTTGAATACCAGAACGTACAACCTGAAACAACTTAAAAAAAGCTCAAAAGAAACAATGAGTGCTTACTCCAAGTCCTAGACCAGCCAACATTTACCAGCCAGTGGGCAATCAACACAATCCTTTCACTAAAGTGAAGAAAGGCTTCTTCTAATCCAAGATGGCCTGAAAAATGTGCTCAGAACAAACAGCCATTGCAAAGAAACATCCAGGTCCCACAGACAGCAAACCTGAACTGGGCTGTGCTACAGCTACTAGCTACACTATTTTAGGCAGAAAACACTACAGAAATGTTTATCAGAACAGAAAAACAGCAGTGAGACACTAAATGAAAGTTTTAAACAGATAAAGGAGCAAGGAGACTCTAGAAAATGGTTTTAACTGCAAACAAATCAATTATGTGATACACTCCATGGCAGGAAATCATAACAAACAAACGGATGCTTAACACATGGAGGAAATTTCCAGGTAATACTTTTCACATGGGGAAACTAGCTAAAAACACTATACAAACAGTGATACACTAACAAATGTGATTTAACAGGCCCTGTAAGGCAAACAATGCTAGTACAACAGTGCAAATTAGTATATAACAATATAATACAGTGAACTGTGGGCAGCAGACAATAAAAAGTGCTGTAAATGGTTAGAATAATCAATAACTAGTATAAATAAGCAAACAAAAATACCAGTATACTTATTGTTATATAGCACTGATCAGAGTTGAGGTCAGTGGCCTTCCTCTGCTCTGCTCAGTGTGAATAAACAGAAATCCTCTCAAAGATAGGACATAAATACCAGCAGGTGCAACCTGAAACAACTTAAAAAACTCAAAAGAATCAATGAGTGCTTACTCCAAGCCCTAGACCAGGCAGCCTTTACCAGTCACTGGCCAATCACCACAATCCTCTCCCTAAAGTGAAGAAAGGTTTCTGCTAACCCAAGATGGCCTGGAACATGTGCTCAGAACAAACAGCCACTACAAAGAAACAACCAGGCCCTAGAGACAGCAAACCTGAACTGGGCTGTGTTGCAGCTACTAGCTACACTATTTTAGGCAGAAAACACTACAGAAATGATTATGACAGCAGAAAATACCAGTGAGACACTAAATTAAAGTTTTAAAATGATAAAGGAGCAAGAAGACTCTAGTGAATACTTTTAACTGCAAGCAAATCAGTTATGTGATACAATGTGTTGCAGGAAATCAGAACAAACAAACAGATGCTTAACAAATGGAGAAAATTTCCAGTTAATACCTTTCACATTGGGGAAACTAGCTAAAAGGCTTTACAAACAGTGAAACAGTAACAAAAGGGATTCAACAGGCCCTGTAAGGCAAACATTTTTAGTACAATAGTGGAGATTAGTTCATAGCAACAAAATACAGTAAACACTAGGCAGCAGACAATATAAAATAGTATAAATGGTTAGAATAAACAATAACTTGTAGAAATAAGCAAAAAGAGAAAAAATGATGCTTATTGTTATATATCACAGATCAGTGTTATGGTCAGTGCCCCTCCTCTGCTCAGTGTATTGTGAATAAACAGAAATACTCTCAAAAGTAGGGCTTAAATACCAGAAGGTACAACCTGAAACAACTTAAAAAAAACTCAAAATAACCAAAGAGTGTTTATTCAAGCCCTAGACCAGCCAACCTTTACCAGCCAGTGGTCATTCAACACAATCCTCTCACTAAAGTGAAGAAAAGCTTCTGCTAATGCAAGATGGCCTGGAACATGTGCTCAGAACAGGCAGCCACTGAAAAGAAACAGCCTGGCCCCAGAGACAGCAAACCTGAACTGGGCTCTGCTACAAATACTAGCTAATATATTTTAGGCAGAAAACACTTCAGAAATGTTTATCACTGCATAAATACAGCAGTGAGACACTAAATGAAAGTTTTAAACGGATAAATGAGCAAGGAGACTCTAGTGAATGCTTTTAACTGCAAACAAATCTGTTATGTGATACACTCTTTGGCATGAAATCAGAACAAACAAACAGATGCTTAACAAATGGAGAACATTTCCAGTTAATACCTTTAAAACAGTGAAACTACCTAAAAAAGCTTTACAAACAGTGTGACAGCAACAAAAGTGACTTAACAGGCCCTGTAAGGCAGACACATTTAGTACAACAGTGCAGATTAGTTTATAGCAATAAAATACAGTAAAAAGTAGGCAGCAGAAAATAATAAGTAGTATAAATGTTAGAATAAGCAGTAATATCTAGTAAAAATAAGCAGAAAAAAAGGATACTTATAGTTATATATATCAGAGATCAGAGTTGTGGTCAATGCCCCTCCTCTTCTCAGCTCAATGTGAATAAACAGAAACACCTCACAAAGGTAGGGCTTAAATACCAGAAGGAACAACCAAAAACAACTTTAAAAAAGCTCAAAAGAACCAATGTGTGCTTACTCCAAGCCCTACACCAGACAACCTTAACCAGCCAGTGGCCAATCAAAACAATCTTCTCACTAAAGTAAAAAAAGACTTCTGCTAATCCAGGATGGCCTGGAACGTGCTCAGAACAAACAGCCACTACAAGCAAACAACCAGGCCCTGGAGACAGCAAACCTGAGCTGGGCTGTGTTACAGGTACAAGCTACACTATTTTAGACAGAAAACATTACATACATGTTTATCATAGCAGAAAAACAGCAGTGAGACACTAAATGAAAGTTTTGAACAGATAAAGGCACAAGGAAACACTAGACAATGCTTTTAACTGCAAACAAATCAGTTATGTGATACACTCCTTGGTAGAAATTCAGAGCAAACAAACAGATGCTTAACAAATGGAGAAAATGTCCAGTTGACTCCTAGCTTTAAAATAACTTTCCTGAAGAGGAAAGTAATAAAACATCAGTAAATATAAGAAAATGGAAGCTTTTTTCCTCAAAGAGAACATATCTGTTCAGCAAAGGAAAGCATAAACTGGTTGGTTATCCTTGACATTTTCAGAGGAGCATATTCTTTGGCAACAGGAAAGCTCTGAAGGGCTTTGCACCCAAACTTTTAGTCATCTCAGCTTGAGCTACGTGACAGTTTAGGTGTGTGGAAGGTGCCCTGAAGCTTTGGAAGCTGGCCAACTCCTGGCAGGATATAATCCATATAACAAAAGCTATTGCAGCAGTGATCAATATGAAGAACACTTATAAATGTTTTGTAGAATTCAATGCAATATTTATACCTTATACATTTTGTAATGCCACTGCATTCAGTTTCTTAACATTCTTTTGTCTGTTGCATTTCCCATATAAAATGCATAGTTACTTACCTTATGTCCACAGATGATCAGTTAATTACTTAGAACTAAAGCCAGAAATAATATTTCTTCTTTTTTTTTAATAAATGAAAATATTGCTAATTTTTAGACACTATCAACAATTATATGGAATTGTGAGCATTTTACTTATAGATTAAATGTTTTATTATGTTAAGATTACAGGGGATGTTGGTAAAATATTGATTTAAAAACAAAAATGAGAAATTGGCAACAGTATAAAACAAAATGAAAAGGAAATTAAAAGAATCAAAGTTAACACAACTTCCTCCTTAATACATTTTTTCCATCTTATGGTACTGTGAGCTTTCTGATTCAACCTTTCATTATTTATTTATTTTATTTTACATTTGGTTATTGGGAATGTCCAACTTGACAAAGGTCCTTTTTCAGTGGAGGCCCGGGGAGAACAGCTCCACATTTGTGACACATTACATAGTACAATATAAACAAAGACATACTTATATATACATGCATATTACATAAATGCTAATACAAATATAAATACATACCATATAGCATTCTAAAAAAGTATCATGATAAAGATAAGTGACAAAATTAAGAACGGTATATACTGTCACATATTCAAGAGATGTGGAACAGCACATATTTTACAGGTGTTAGAGAGATACAGAAAGGTTTCTATATAACATGAGTCAGAGAGCCAGCTAGAGGCATTACATACATCTAGTATGTGTATACAAGGGGAGTAGTGTCACCTGTACTAGTAAAATGATAAGACAGAATGTATAGTTATGTAAAGAATCTCCATGGCAATTCCCAGATTTGCTCTGAGCTACTGCACAATGGTACCTCCTGTACTGAGCCAACAGATATTGCCAATATACTGGTCGACAGATTCAGTGCCAACTTTACCCCTCTCTCCCCTCCCAAGGGACCAGTCACAATACCGGTAGATTACCAGGCACCCAGTATTACTGCTGTACAGGTTAAAACAGCACTGTGCAAGGCCAAGAATACAGCTTCTATGGGACCTGACAATAACCCTGGCTGTGTTCTACGTGAATTACAGAGTGAACTGGCATCTCACCTGTGTGTCCTGTTCAATCACAGCCTCACCTCAGGCTTTGTCCCTACCAAATGACGCACTGATACAGTTATCCTTCTCCACAAAGGAGGAGTGACTACAGACTGTGGGAACTATTGCCCCATTAGCCTGATGAGTCTGATATGCAAAGCTATGGAATGCATCATCATGGACCTAATAAACAAGGACATAGGGAATCTCCAGACTCTGGATCCCAGACAGTTTGGTTTTGTGAAGGGTAGATCATGCCTGCTCAACTTGGTTAACTTCTTTGAGTCAGTCACCAGAGCTGTGGATGAAGGCTATGTGGTTCATACAGCCTACCTTGATCTGGCCAAGGCCTTTGACACCATTCCCCACTCAGGAATCAGAGAGAAACTCATTAAGCTAAGCATCAACCCCTATATCAATAGGTGAGTTGCAAACTGGTTCACAGGTAGAACCCACAGTGTGAAAGTAGCTGACTCCAAGTCAGACTGCCGACCAGTCACGAGTGGAGTCCCACAGGGTTCGGTCCTGGGTCCTCTCTTGTTTGGTATCTACTTCTCTGAAGTCTAGGCCAACACGAAGGGATGCTGGCTGACAAAGTTCACAGATGATTGCAAGTTGGGAGCTATTATTAATTCCCCGAGTGATGTTGATATCCTACAGAAAGGCCTCACTGAGATCAATGACTGGTGTGAGAACCATGGCCTTACTTTCAATGCTAAAAAATGTGTCGTCATCTCCTTTGGGAAAAATCCGGTTCCCATGAATTACCACATCAATGGTAGTCCACTGAACACAGAAGGTGTTATAAGAGATCTGGGAACACAGGTTGACAGCAACCTCTCTTTTGACCACCACATTGCCACTGTGGTCAGAAAGTCCTTCTATGTGGCACATCTCATTACTAAGGGTTTTGCATCCAGGAAGAAAGAGGTCATTGTCTCCCTCTACTCTTCCCTCATTAGGCTAATCATTGAATACAATGCCCCATTTGGCATGTACCTCACTAAACACCTGCAACAACTGGAGAGGCTGCAAAAGTATCTCACAAAGAGGATCCTAGGCCTTAAACATTTGTCCTATATGGACAGATTAAAAAAACTCCAACTATTCTCTGTCTCATATCGCCTACTTAGAGGTGATCTCTGCTTGACTTACATAGCCATGTTTGACCCAGCTCTGTTAGAAATGCTACATCTAAAGAAATCCTAATCCCTCCACACCACATGCTCCAGAGACCTCAACCTCATTACCACAATCAACAGAACATGCTGGAGGTGCAGGTTCATAACCCAGAGACTGCCCATGCTATGGAATAAACTTCCTATACATGTCAAGCAGAGCACCTCACTGGCCCTCTTCAAGAGAAATCTTGATGAGTGGATGGGAAATAGAAAATTCACCCCAGGGATCACTCCAGTAACTTTACTCAACAGAGGCACTGGAAACTAAGGTCGGGTGGCACGATGTCAGGGTAATCCTATGAGCTAGGCTTGTAAAGGTCCCAGGTCCATTAGCCTAGTACACACCTATGAACCTATGAACCTATAAAGAAAGGTTACTATCTATTCACAGGATGGCCCATTTACAGTTAGGTTGTAGAAAAGAGGTGAGGATATTAGACTAACCAGGACTGGCACAATTACAGAGCCAGGCATCAGTTAGGTGAGCTTTTAGTATTTTTTAAATTGTGTTAAAGAAGGGTGAAGTTGATATGTTGAAGGGTAAAGTATTCCACTGGCATTATTGTGTGACTGAATCCTCAATGATTTACCAGAAATCAAAAATTGTACTAGGAACAGGGAAAAGCATGAGGCAAAATCAAGCAAATTGGGAAGAACTGAAATTAACATATTTGTACTTCTCTTAGATATACTTTTCTACTCCTTTGGTAATCGCTACGCAGTGCTTTTCTGTAAGTCCTATGCAGAGGAGTTGCTGATTTACACAGAGGTGTGTTATTCTTAATTATTCAGATTACCAGCTATTGAACTGGGTGGTGAGTTCCTTAAGGCTTTTTTGTTACGTCTCATTTGCTACAACAGAACATTCCAAAAACACAAACTGCAGCAAGGACCGTTGTGGGTCAACAAGTTTAAGTTCCCATAAAAAATGTACAAAAATGTTGTAAATGAGGCAAATCCAAATATAAAATGACCTTTTATTAAAGAAACATTCAAATAAAATATGGTAAGCACTTTCACCTCATAACTTAATGAAACTTTATCAGACAATCCAAACCGACATGAATCAAGTTTAAATGTGTAACAGAAAGCACACCTCTCATTTGTTATAGCCAATGAATAGTTCAATACAAAAAAATAGTTAAATACAAACAATAATGCATAATCCATGAGTTCAATGTTCTTGGAGTTTTAAAAAAGTGTGTTGAAAATAGTGCAATAGACAGGAATCAAACCCATGTCAGCTGTACTCACCACTGTACTACACAAACAGCACCAAGTATTATAGCTCAAATAAATGATACACAGATTTCACATTAAAAACTTTTAAAATACTGTAAATCATACAATAAATAGTATAATAGTTAAACAACAATAAACATTTCAAGTGTATAAATGCAGTTAAATCTTTAAAATGTTAAAACTACCTTTCTTGTGCTCTTTAGTCTTAAAATACTAGTTATAGAAAGGTGGCCATTCATACCTGTCCAGTAGTTAGCCCTTAGGTGTAACTTTCTAAGCTAATTCCATTCTTTCTAAAATGATACTCCATGGTCCAGCCCTTTCTCCTGTCTTTACTACATCCAGTACAAAAAATGTAAAGGACAACAATGAGATATTAAAGCAGATTGCTCAACCTGCTGTCTCTTTTAGTCCCTGTTAATTGATACAGCCTCAAAAAATCCCCCATGCAGCTTTAAAAACTAATCCACTCAACTGTTTTCCCTGTTAGGCTTCCTACCTTTCCATGCTGTTTTACTTTGACTTTGAAAACCAAGTTGAAAAACCTCTACCTGGCTCTGAAATTATGTCACATCTGCCAGAGGTCTTGCTCTAGCTACTGGGACATTTTCTCCTCCAAAGTGATGTAATCCCCAGCTGATTTGCATGTTGTATAGAAGAGCCAGTGGACCTCCCACATTGTGATGTCAGAGCTGCCTTGCCCAGCCCACTCTTAACCTAGCAACAATGTCAAACTATAATCTCACTTTTCTGAAGAGCCCTACCGATATGTGACAAAGTACAGCAGAAGCACAACAACAGCTGCAAAAACTAAGAGCATAAATTTGCAATGACCATGCATAGACATTAATTGCATGTTTTTACATATAAAGCAGATGTCTGTCACAATTAATCAACAACACTACATCGGATTACAAGAAGTATGCAATACTGCAATGTTCTTAAATTACCACTTAAGAAAAAGCATGTGGGTGCTGTCATGCAAGTCTGTGAAATATTTTGTGTTTATAGTGCATCATTTGTTAGCTATTTAACCAAACAGGAAGGAAAAATAAGTGGAAGTTTGATGCTTTGCAAAACAGTGATTATTCCCAGTGCTATGGAGCTTGGTTATAAAATTGACAGGAGGAGTGCAACAAAAAAAGTCTCCCACTGTAAGGAAGGAAAGGCTGACAAGAAAACAATACATTAGTCTGGTCACCTGCTGTGAGCTGTCAATCACATGCAGATAATGGATCAAATTACCCTTAGCTCTTTGACAGCCAGGGAAGGTAGGTGTGAAGGTGGAGGGGAGATACCTTAAAGAACTAGATTTCAGCCTTCATAAAAGAAATCAAGTTAATATTCTAAGAAGATATAGCAATAAAATGGACTTTTCAATTCTATTCTGCAGCCTTTGCATTGCTTGAAGTTGAAGTAGTCATTGAAAAAGGATACATTTTTAACCAAAAGTAGGTAACTATAACACAGCAGTGAATGCCTGTAAAATCAGTGCAGTGACAGGAGCTTTAGGGAAAATGTGGCAGATCTGATGCAATTTTTGGAGACAAACAATGCATTCTGGGATAATTAGAGGCAGACTAAACAGTCAGAATTATTTCAAGAAGCCAGACCGCATGTGGTCGTCAGAAATTGCGTATAAAAATATCTAAAAAGCTCCAAATAGTCCCAGAGTGGTGTTAAAATGTAGGAAACACCAAACCATGATGAAATAAACATATTTTTGAGTCTGTGGGTGCGGTTGTTCTTTAAAGGACAACTGCGGAAAAAAAATATATATATATTTTTTACTTTTCCTTATGTTTGGCTCATTGCAAACCTGTATGTACCAGATAGAAGTAGTCACTACTAATTTTATTCTGTTTGTAACCTTGAATTCCCTTTTGGTGGCAGACATCCTGATGAGAGTTTATTTTATTCTAAAGAAAAATCAACCCCATAATACATTGTGAGTCTACTGTTTTTGAGATTACAGTGCCCATAGCTGGACTGTCTATGGACAGTTCCATTCACTTACAATGGAAGAATACAGAAGAACAGCTAATTTTGACAGGCCCCAGTAAAAGTACCATTTACTGTCACACAGTGCCTCTTACACGTGTTTCCTGCTGATGTGTTACATGTTCTGTGAAAAAAGCTTCCAGAAATACCAGCTCATTGCTGAGACAACAGACTTTTTTTAGACATTCAACTTTGATCTGCTTCAGTTCCTTCTCAAGTTACTCCTCCCATATTCCAACCGTCAGCTAGCAACAGTTTTACATTTCCCACCCTGGTAGGTTCAGCTATTTAGTCAGCTTTGCAAGACAATACACAAGCAGATTTGCTTGCAGTCTGCCTGTTGTGTCACTAAAAGTGTTCCCTCATTTCTCTCCTTACTCCTATCACCTGAATAGCACTTTCAGAGTAAATCATTTTTCAAAGATTCTTTTAGCAATCCTTAACATAAAGGTGTCTAAGTATTCCTGAAAACATACCTGTAACATACACAGTTTACATTTCATCTTGGCCACTGACAGATTTGCCATGTCTGCAAATTAATACTCTAATCATAAAGAATTATATCTGTGTTACATAGAATTGCAGTCTTCTGCATTGTTATCTCTTAGGCATGCCACTGATGTCTCCTTATATTTGTAGGTACTACTGCCTTTGTGTGCAGCTATTAATAGGTGTTATGCTTTTTTGATGTAACTTAATATATTCTTTCCATTATGCAATGCAGTGCAGTGCCTACTATCACTGTTCCGAACAGTGTGCATACTGTTCTTGCTCGATCTCAATATTGTTTTCCATTGCAGGCTGCCACAACAAGCTTTTCTATTTACTGATATACAAAATGTCACACATTTCCTCAAGAAGATAGATAAAACAGACTACCTCCTACAATATGTTTTATACCACAGTAATTTTTTTTTAACCATAACTGTTGCATTTCAATTATATTAATTTATTTCTTACAGCAGGGATCAAGCACGAAAGGACATTTTGCGCAGGTACATCAACAAAGCAAATTTGCTGACAACACTTAGGATTATACACAAATATCTACTCATATGTACCACAGGGATGGGCTACGGCTTATTTGTATACAGTAACCATGCTTCTGATGGATGATTTAATTTTAAGTTAATCATGGTTGTCTAGTTTACATAGTGAACAGAGTGATATTGGTTATTGAGAGGCCAAAGAATGCAGGCAATTTTAATGTTCTGGAATGCACTAAAAAATTAAAAGCTTTAAGTATGCATCAGCCAGTCATATATCAGCAAACAGGAAATCAGTTTTCAAAACGTAATTTCTTCCTGAGTACTGACACGTCACAGTCTTCATTTTATTT